>NC_134490.1:29293228-29593228 GCF_040206685.1 Ascaphus truei
TCTGCAAAGACTTTTTAGGCAGTGATTGAACACAGGCAAATTCAGTGCTACCACTAGGCAGTTTTACCTGATCAGTTTCCACACTATGGCTGTTTGCTGTCAAAACACCACTGTGCAACGTGTTGCAACTTTGTACATACTGCCAACAGAATAACAGTGATCTGTGTGTACAACCAGAACAGATCTGATGCAACTTCTTCTGTTGCATCACGAACAGCATAAACTACTGTTGCCAACTTTACTGCTAAAGTAATCTAAGCTAATTCAGCTCAGCAGTGCATTGCCTCTGCAACACGTGTGTGTGTGTGTGTGTGTGTGTGTGTGTGTGTGTGTGGTGTGTGTGTGTGTGTGTGTGGTCGTGTGTGTGTGTGTGTATACAGTCATGTGAAAAAGAAAGTACACCCTCTTTGAATTCCATGGTTTTACATATCAGGACATAAATAACAATCATCTGTTCCTTAGCAGGTCTAAAAATTAGGTAAATACAACCTTAGATGAACAACAACACATGAGATATTACACCGTGTCATGATTTATTTAACAAAAATATACACATCATCAGAGATAAGAAATATTTTATTTATGCATACCATATATCTCATCCACTAACGATCTCTATCATTTCAATTTTCAATTTATACTCTTCACTGAACATTATAGTATATAACTTTATTAATATGCTCTCTATCAAATATTGAAGCAGGCATTATCCCCATCACTAGAACACAACAATGAAGGTTTTGAGGCCTATTATGGCCTATCTTGGACTATCATTCTCTTCATCTGTGTGGGTTGGTTGTTCTCACTCCCTCTCCCCTCCCCTCCTTCTCCCCTCCCTCCTTCTCCCCTCCCTCCTTCTCCATATACCTATACATATACACACTGTGTTCAGAAACAAACAGACCCCCTTTTATTTTTCGGCATATTTTCCAGACAAATGACTCAATTTTCATAAACATTTGAGCAATTTTAGTTCTGTCACAGTAGATTATTACATTTAAGAATTATTTGATAATATACTAAATATTTTTGGGAATTGGTGATGGCATGATGACCTCATCATGTCCATAGTTACAAAATGTTGTTTAGTGAAGAACATAAGCACGTTATAAAGGGCTTGAAACAGAGCAAGAATTATGGTCCAAAATGCTTACATAAAATGTTTCCTGATAAAGGATGGTTGCTAGGATGACTTACAAATTATTTTTTTTATCGTTCAGAAGTGGCAGCAGCTGGATTAACACGTTATCAATTATGCAATCAGACAGTGGCGTTTTCATCTTCAGGTTTGCGTTTCAGCAGGAGGAAATTTTGAACACCCACTTTGAACCATACTTTAAGTAATCTTAGTGTTTCATATTAGCTTACAACAGTTTAACACATTTACGAGCTTCAAAAAAACCTCCTAGTTCTCGTTTAATGATTATGAACCTTCTGCAGTGTACATAGTACTTGTTGACATAATGCAGTGACCTCAGTTGATTGTCATTGAGCTTCTTATATAGTGTTACTCGACATAACAAACCTAGAATTGTGAACATTTTTATGGGATTTGAGCGAGAAATATATAAGATATGATGAAAAAATAAAGTTGTCCCTTTTATTCTGAACACTGTATATCGTTGCTGGACATCTGACACTAAAGAGGTTATGCAGGCTCCTACTCTCTCCCCCTTTGTGTCTTGATGACTCAAACTGACTTGCAAGCTGCCAGTTTAATGTCACTGTTTCTCTTCCTGACAGTGCCCTCTGACAGCAGATTGCTCCTCTGACACTTGCATTCTGGGCTCTAGATGGCTTGATAGCAACAGTGCTGCACAAAGCAAGTGTATCAAACTTAAACACACCCTCTTTTGGCAACAGTAACAGAACAAGTGCTGCATTTTCCCACATTGCTGTTCCTTTCTAGATGAGAAGATATTGACAGCCAAAGGTTTCCCATTAAGGCAGAGCTAAGCAGCGGCTGTTGTTAAGGTTTTAGTTAGTCATTTAGGCAGATCTAGATCAATCTCAGCATCTGTCTACTGAAGAGCTTGTTTGGTACAGTTCATAGCACGTAAACCTGGGAATTTGTTCACCTATTTTTCACCAGCTCCTCATATTCTACGCCTCTCTTGCGTTCCTTTCAGAAGAGCTGGAGTATTTAACCTTTCTCTTTTTAAAAGCTCCCTCTGTACTGTACCTCCACCTCCTTCCTTGTGCTAATCTTGGCATTTCAGCACTAAACCTATGGACAGCTTCTACTGTACAACTACGGTCTTTCCTGTGAATGTGCTCACAACTTATATTTTTATTTGCTGTATGCTATACGGTGGAGTGTTTTTGTCACTTTTTTACCCACCATAATTGATTAAATCTGTGTACAGCTGAAAGTTTCAGCACTAACCCTCTGGACAGCTCTTTAGTCACATCTACTGTCTTTGCTCTGTTCTACTGATTGTTTCAGCACTAACCCAATGGACAGCTCCTTGTACACTTCCACTGCCTTCTCTGTATGGAGCTTGGGTAGCTGCTTTTTTTTTTACAGCTACACCCCTTTCTATGAACAGCTGGGAGTGTCAGCACCACCTCTCCTTTAATTCAGCTACTACTTGCATATCAGTGAACGTTTCCCAGACAAAGCAGGGAGTTCCAGCACCATCATTCTGTACTGAATAAATCAGCCTCCTGAGCGTGTCTACAGCGCAACCTCTTTAATCAGGACTGACTTGCCTTATCATAAACAGAGGAACTCGACAGGCTGCACTGATCATACACACATCTACCAAGGGGAGAAGAGAGCAGATCACATGCATCTTTATGGACCCTTATCCCATTCACTTTGAATAAAGAAGATATTTTGAAAATGGACTTGGTAAGCACAGAGCCTCTGAAATGTGCAAGTCTGAGCAGAGAAGGTGCTGGTATGGCCAAGCCCCCGAAACACCTATGGAGACAACCCCGCACTCACATCAAGATAAAGCAGAGGTACCACTCGGATACTGACAAGTACTTGTACATCAAGGCAATGGAAGACAAGAATCGCCCTGGGCTAAAGAAACCTAGGATGTCCTGGCCATCTTCCTTCCACAAACGGTAAGATGAAGCTGCTGGGCAGGTAACACTCCCTGCTCTGCCTCTAATCTCAGCACACCCTTTATGGAGCAAACCCTACACTGTGTAATGCAATAGAGTTTCCCTGCTCACTTCTGGCTACCAACACTCCTTCGCCTTGGAAAAGAAAATACAATCTGAAGCAATTTTAAAAGGGGTTGGAAGGCATGAATGCATTTGCGGCCAAAGGGGTCTTCAATGCATCGCTTAAGGGATGGGGGTTTACAGCTACAATTATTAAAGGGCTGAAGTAATTGTTTGTCTCTCTGTTACATATTTTGCTTTGAATGGTCTAGTTGTGTTCCATATGTCTTTACAGAAGATGTGTTATTTATCACAGTAATAATATTTAATGACACTGTATAACTCACAGATATTTAATAGTATTACGCAACAGTGTTGGCACAGTAGATCACAGTATATGATGCCAGGGGCGGTTGGGGGGGTTACATTTTGAAAAGCAGTAGCAGTTAAAATTAGTTTGTCAGAGCTAATAGCTAACTGTTGTTTATGAATATGCAGGTCAGGTTTTACTTATATCAAATAATAAGCTACAAAGTTGAACAGTGTATAAAAACAATCTTTTATTTAAATCGGCACAAGGAAAGCGAAGAATATATGTTTTGCATATTTGTATTTTATTCTTAATAGCAAGTTAAGAATTGTGTGTTTTAAACTTTATTAAAAAGGATTGTGAAAAAAAATGTAGACGCATCAAACTTTCTTTGAACAACGAAGAAAGGAATGGCCCCTGTGGCCAGGAAGGGATTGAAATATAGAATAATATGTTGCGTAAACCATTACAAATGTCCTTACAAAGGCTCTAAAATGTGTTCATAAAAAGTTAATATCTATTTCTCAGCTAAGCTTGAAGTCTTCTAAAAAATTCAATTTCACATCTAGGATGATTATTACTGTTAATAAAAAATATGACAATGTGGATGTTTTATGGAAGTCTTTCTTCTTGTCAAAATATATTTCATTTGTGACAGTTTCCACACTGTCCATAATAATCTTAATACTTCTCCAATATAAGTAAAGGTGGCAGAATTCAGTTCCCTTAAGTTACCTCACCCCCCCCAAAAAAAACCTGGTTCAAAACAGAGTGATAGACAGAAAGTAGGGGGTCAGAAATACTGTGGTCCCTATTCTTATAGATTGGATTTTGTGGGGGGGTACCAATCCCCACATTTGGACACTTTTTTTTGTGTGCACTAAATACAGAACAAGAGGCAAAACAAGTGAATTAATCCCATGTTTTGGACTTCCCGGTTTCCCTCTGAGTGCTGCCGTGTTCAGTGTCTCTCTGCAGTCCGGCAGTCACCGCCTGTGACACGGACCGTGTGGTGGCAGTGGGATGTCTTGTTTTTTTCTAATTTAAAGAGTGTGTTTTAGATATAAAGTTCTCAAGGCAAACTGAATTTCTGTAGCAATGACGTATCGCCAGTGTTACAATTATCTCTGCTGCGTGATCATTTTGTTACATTGTCATCTATGGAGAGCATTGAAATTACTCTGATGTCTATAAAACCTGGAACTTTCTGTACCAGAAATGACATCACCAAGTGATAACATGGAGACTTCCAGTTCTATTCTTCTTCTTTTTTTTTTAACACATTCATAAATTCAATAAGCTTTAATAAAAAATTTTAAGAAAAAAAGAAACATAAAAAATAAATAAAATAAAGAACAAGAAAAGTACAGAACATCTTAGTGTGCAGCCTGCTATTAAATATATACCTGTAACAGCCAGTCTTTGGTTCTACATACAGCTTCACCATCCACCCCCCCCCCCCCCCCCCCCCCCCCCCCCCAGTACTTTACTGCTTTTTTTCCTGTCATCCTGGTTTAAGGCCATACATTTAGCAATATTTACATTTAATTAGCTGTATCTCTCATACACCTGTTTCTATGTGTAGTAATCATCTGTCACCGCTTGAACATAGGTCCAAAAATAGGTAAAAAAATATAATTTCACAGCTAGGTACAGTGAATTATTTTCATAGCTGCTTAATTTTAAGTGGGGGTTCTGGAAATGTACATTTCTGTTAAGTCATCATAAGCAAACAGTCATTTTGGGTACGTACGTGTTCAAAAAAATTGTGAAACAATGTGGATGTAATTTAATACTTTAGTTAAAGGGTTTGATAGACTGATAACTATGATATATATATATATATATATATATATTATATATATACATACACACACACACACACACACACACACACAGACACACTCCTTTCTTAGATCTTTTGTTACCCATCAGGAAGTAGTAGAGGACTTCCTTTCTAGGAGCTTGATCTGCCCTACCACTTCAACGTTTTTTTTTTAATATGCGACCTAGGTGTGTTTTGCATCTTTGCGCTCCTTTCTTAGATCTCTTTATATATATATATATATATATATATATATATATATATATATATATATACACTATTATATATTATGTATTGCTTTATACTTTTAAACCATTCACTGTAAGATTTATGTAACCTATAAAAAAGATTCAAGCAGGGGTGGGCAACCTATTTTTCAATGTAGCCACAGGTGTGGCGAATGAGAAGTGAAAATAGACACACGTGTAAAAATTGAGGTATTCGAAAATATCATATTCTATTTCGTGAAACATTCCGAGACAGGTTTAGAGATTGAGCGCCCTCCCAGCATTTTTTACGAAATAGAATATGAAATGGTGCAAATTTGTGCATACGTGGAGTGAAATATAGAAATAAATGACATAACGGTCAGATAATTTATAAATAACATACCAGCAGTCATACAGGGTGAGCTATACTGATCTTAATGCTTCTCTCACACTACTTCCAAGATTGTTGCAACCACCCTCATGCTCCCTCTCACCCCCCCCTCATCCTCTCAACCCCTCTCCTCCTCTCACGCAACCACCACTACCCTCCTCATCTCCTCACCTCCTCATCATCATCTCCTCCTTTCCCCCCGTCAAAATCTCCTCACCACCCTCACCATCATCTCATTTCCCCCCTCATCATCATCCTCACCACCCTCATCATCTCATTTCAGCCCCCCTCATCATCCTCTTCTCATCACTCTCACTATCAGCTAATTTCCCCTCATCATCTCATTTTCCATCATCCCCACCCCCCCAATATCATGATCATCTCAAGCCAGCTTCTTGCTTCTTACCTAGCCTAGCACAGCACTAGAACAAGAGTCTGTGGCGCGATTGCCACCGGGGTGTGTGCTCCGCCCCCACCATTCTCTCATATTGGTTCTTTCTCCTCCACTCGCCTCCCGGCCACTGTCCGCGGCCCGAACCCTCGGCACTAGCGCCGCCGCTGCTGGCGTACTCGCGCTTGCCGGGGGGCTCACGCTTGCCGCCACGCTTCCCATTACACTGGGAAACTACAATTTGCCACAAGGGGCGACAGGTTTGCCCACCTCGGGATTAAAGCAATGATGGAGCATTAGATTCAATGTAGCATAGTTTATCCAGAGGCACTCCTTCAACCCTTGTGATGCTGTACAGTAAATACAAGGAATTGCATTGCAACTTCTTCTTGTGCGCCTCCATCTTTTTTTTATATTTTTGACTTTTGAAAACAGAGAGGTTCAAAGTCTTCTAGCTCCTCCCTATTGTGAGTCATCACTGAGTTAAGTTGGACCTTGTACAGGCACAGTGTTTAGTTTGCGCCACTCCCTTCTACGTAATGACTATGTGTAAAGACCAAATTAATGAACACCATGTCCTCATTCTCTCCCATCTTGACTACTGCAACCTTCTGTTATCTGGACTTCCAGTTTTTATCTTATAAGCTGTACAAAACTCTGCGGCTAGACTTCTAACACTCTGTCTGAGATTTGTTTCTGCTTGTCTCCCTCTCAGATCACATGGCTGACGTTTCTTTAGATTCTGTATCCACGACAAAATTCTCCGCTTATCAAAGCTCTTTGCTTCTCTGCCCCCTCATATGTGGTACTACTGAATGTATCATCTAACCTCCTGTGCTATTCTCTCTGTCCCACATGTATCCATTGCTGTGTCCAGCCTGAAGTCTCTCTCGCTCATCCTGCTCCCTACTAATGGAACTCTCTTCCCCCTCACTATCTGTCAAGCTCCCTCCGCATCTTCAAGACTCGTCTGAAATGTCACAATATGAATACAAATACAGTACAATGTATACCCAAAGTCTGAGTCCCTGCTTAAAACAATGTTCATTTTAATGATTACTTTTAATTAAGGAAACCAGTTACAATGTTAAATTCTTTCAAAATGTTTTTTGTTGAGCAAATGGTGATTACGCCGTATGGGGGACAAAATAGGAGCAGCAGTCTGCCCGATCTGTCCCCCAAAATAATGACATGCTAGGTACGGCCTTAAAAATATCCCCCACTGAAGGGGTTAACCCTTTTGATTCCAGAAGGACAACAATACATTGCTGGCCCCTTTGGCAGCCAAAGAGTTAGACGCCAATTATGTATAAGACCTGTCAGTGCTCGCAAGGTTATTCTTATCTCTATACATTCTACAGACGCGCAAAAAAGAAGAGCCCAGTGAAATGGTCAGCGTTCCATAGAAAATGAGTTTATGTGCATTTGTATGAGATAAAAGGACGTGCAGTAAAAGGCTCAGATTGGATACACAATATCTACCCAGGGAATAAGAGAGGATCTAATCACCATGAGCAAAATTGCGTGCGAGGGCTGCATGAAGAATCCTGCAGCGGGGCCTGTTTATATATATATATATATATATATATATATCAAAAAATAAATAGATGATACCATTATGTGGCTAACGAAATGCTTTTATTTGTGCGAGCTTTCGAGATACACTGATCTCTTCTTCCGGCGATGTTACAATGAATGAAGCAAGCAATAGGTATGCTTAAAAACAGTGTCACTAGGAATGTTATCTGTGCTAGTCCTTCCCCCGGTGTGGATGTTATTCCATCCCTATACACCTATAGGGATAGTATCCACACACACTTTTAGTTGTGCTACAATCTCTCACATTTCCATACCTACCCACACCATTTATATCCACTCCCACTCCACACACACATTTTGTAAAGCACTTTATATACTGTGGGCTCTCCATTCATTTATATTCACACAGATACACACACACACACTTACATCACTTGCTTTCAGGAACCTTTTGACACCTCTAGCCATACAACACATCCACACCGGGGGAAGGACTAGCACAGATAACATTCTTAGTGAGACTGTTTTTAAGTATACCTTTTGCTTGCTTCATTCATTGTAACATCGCCGGAAGAAGAGATCAGTGTATCTTGAAAGCTCGCACAAATAAAAGCATTTCGTTAGCCACAGAACGGTATCATCTATTTATTTTTTGATTATTGAAGCTCGGCTAACACGGTACTGATACCTCTACATGTGTATATATATATATATTTCTGAGGCTTCAAATAGCACGCCTACTGTAAGGCTGATTAGACGTCTTTTGTAAGAGATGGTTCTTGTGAATGGGCTCCTGCTAGGGACTTATACAAGCATATGTAACTCATGCAGTACCATAGATATCTGTATAGCAAAGACTTCCAGCATCAACAGACTAGTCAAAGTACAATGATACCTCTCTTTCTTTCTCTCCATCTCACTTATTTACATTCAGACGCTGGGGGTAAACTTGAAACGCAGAAATTCTGATTGAAGTCAATGTGCCCCTCTCTGCACTATCACAGCCTAAGAATAATCCTCTCTGTCTTAAACCCCCTTTCTCTTATTCTGTCTTCCTTTCTCAATCCCTTCCTATATTCATCTCAATCTTTCTATCTTCCTTTCCCAATTTCTATATCTCCCCCTTTCTCTTTAAATCTCTCTTCCTCTCTCTCGCTCGTTCGCTCAATCTTCCTGTCGCCATCTCTCCCTCTCTTTCTCAATCTCTTATCTCCCTATATCAATCTCCATCTTCCTCTCTGTCTATCTTTCTCTCTCTCGCTCTCTCAATCTCTCTCTCTCTCTCTCTCTCTCTCTCTCTCTCTCTCTCTCTCTCTCTCTCTCTCTCTCTCTCTCTCTCTCTCTCTCTCTCTCTCTCTCTCTCTCTCTCTCTCTCTCTCTCTCTCTCTCTCTCTGTTTCCCTCTCTCAATCTTTCTCTGTTTGTCTTCCTCCATCTCTCTCTCTTCCTCCTGCGCTCTCTCACTTATTCTTCCTCATACTATCGTTTTTCTCTTATCCCCAATTTAATATCCTGTGGAGCTGTTTCCCAGTGCTAGAGAAACGACCAGCTCCATTCAAATGATTTGGACAAAAACTGTCTCCAGTGCGGGGAAGAGGTCTTAACTGCATATTGAATAGGGGCCCTAATCTTTCTATTTTATCTCTCCTCTCTTAGGCCGCGTCCATAGTCCGCGCGGCGCAAACAAAAGGCCATATGTCAATGAGGATGGCCATTGAGTGCGCGACCGCGTGCGTGCACAAGAGCGATGGCGCGGCCAATTTTGCGCTTGACCAATTTTTTTTATTTTGTCGCGCACCACAGTCGAGTTACGTACGCGGTTCAGCCAATGAGGGCCAACCGCTCACGTGATGTCACGGGCACGCCTCTGCCATGCCTCCCCGTCGCACACATCATAGGAATCCAAACAGGCCACGGATCGCTTCTCATACAGGCGCGCGCGATGCCATGCGCTCCGTCGTGCGTGTGCGCCTGTACTACATCCGAGGCCTTCTTCTCTTTCCCTTTGTCTCTTTTATTCTCTCTCACCTGTCCCTCCTTTTATCTCACCCTTTCTCTCTTCCTTTCTTCTCTCCTTCCATCCTTCTTTTACTTTCTTGCCACCCTCTTATTCGCTCTTCGCTCTTGTCCCCTTCTCTTTCTCTGTACACCCTACCACTCTCCGGACTCTCCTTTCTGTCATAATGCTCCTCTCCAGGTCAGGTTTAGAGCAGAAGTCCATATCCACCTCTATATGTAAATGGTTTGTAGGGAAAACCTGGGCATAGATGTAACCCTCCCCTGGCCTGCAGCTAATGATAATGAAATAACACAGATCGACATAAACGGAAAATGAATTTGCCGGGCCTGGATTCTTATGCAGGTTAGACCTTTAATGCCATTTGATTTATCACATTCGGCAAATGTTATTACTTCTGGGGACTTGTCTGCTTGCGGTCGGAGAATGCTACTGATTTGATGCAGTACAGAATGTGACTTTGCGTGTGCACAGAATTACTGGAAGTCTTCTGAGTTCATTTATATGCAATGTGCAACATTTTACTGCCTGCTGCAGTCGCCCAGTGCAAAACGCATGGTGAAAGGCCGCAGTATTTAAGGATGCGGATTAAAAAAGAATAAGGAAACATAGGCCCTTCTCAATATGCCATGAAGCTGTCTTCTCCTGGTCAGAAAAGCTTGAAGATATTTGAATATGAGCCATTGAAAATGATAGCAGGTCAAACACATTACTCTTATATAATGATGATCTTAAGTAGCAGCTCACTGGTAGTTTACTTGCCTTTGAAGTGGTTGAACCCGATTTTGTAATCCCAGCGTCAGTTTTGAAGTCACTTTATCTCCCTGTGCCGCAGGCACCAAACTTAGATTGTAAGCTCTTCAGGGCAGAAACTAATTGATACAATAAAAAAAACGTTGTATGGTGCTCAGAAAAATTCAGCAAAATACTACAAAAATTAAATTGTTATAGAATGGAATTAACCCAATAATAAATGTACCAAAAGAATGTCCAAAAGATGCATACTGGCACTATAATCCCACAATGCACGGTAGTAAGGATATATTAATAGTGAAACACCTGCTGGTGACCAGTTAGTTGAGCATCTATTACAATGGAACAGATCTTATAAACACAGTCCAGAACAATTGTGGTAAAACTGGAAAGACTCACATGGGAATAAGTATCCACGATAAGCAGCAAGTCCTTAGGTATCCAGGATTCCACAGGTTAACTGTGCCTCCGCCTGTAGATGGACAAGTGTAACAGAGGAAGAAAAAACGGAGCACTAGGTCCAAACTGGCATTGCCAGAAAAAAGTGCAAGGATGCGTTCCCAAAATAAAAAGCTTGTTTAATGAATCAAAAACCACAGACACACACCAACGCGTTTCGGACTACTGCTAGTCCTTTATCAAGGTGATAAAGGACTAGCAGTAGTCCAAAACGTGTTGGTGTGTGTCTGTGGTTTTTGATTCATTAAACAAGTTTTTGATTTCGGGAACGCATCCTTGCACTTTTTTCTGGCAATGCCAGTTTGGACCTAGTGCTCCGTTTTTTCTTCCTCTGTTACAGAAACTAATTGAGCCTGCAAAGTTCTATATACAGATTTTTGCACTGTTAGTGCTATATAAGACAAATATATTTGGGATATAAATATATTTGTGATCTTTTGTGTCTGCCCCAATCTTTCTTGAGTTCTTTTACTCTGCTTCCCCCTACCACGTCTGCTGGAAGGCCATTTCACGTGCCTACTACACTTTCAATAAAGTGCACCAAATTTCCTACGAGTCTACCACCTTCCAGCTGTAAATCTCTGACTGTTTGTAAGGTGCTTCTCTCCTATATTTTGGTACTTTTAATGTATTTGAAAGTCTCCCACAACCCAGTTTACTTGAACAAATCTAATTGTGCTAAACACAAATATTTGACTTTTGTGGAAACGAATCCCATTTCTCAGCGGCCTCTGAATGAGGGCAGAGGAGAGTTTGTCAATCAAGTCTTTTCTTTACCCCTACGTCAATTTGTCTCCACCAGAGCCAAAAAAGATAGGGGGGCTTTGTCTGGGCAAATTCTTGTTGAACACACCGTGAAATTAGATAAAGAGCAGACCGAGAAAATAAAAGGCCCTCCAAAGATTCAGCTTACCGTGTCTGCAAAGTAACATGAAGTATTTAAAAATAGGTGAAACTTCAATCTCGTGTGCATTTGAAAAATGCACCCAGATGTAACGGCTTGAACATGCCCCTGTCATTCGTGCAGGGATCCTAGAAAGGACTGCCACTTTAACAAACGCTGCATCTCTATGCAATGCAAGAAAAAAAACAGGATTCTGTTACTTGGAAAGTATAGCTATTATAAACACAAAGCAGGCTCCAAATAGGCTGTGAGGTTACTCTGTGACTCAGCTACCTACACCGTTAAATCTAGGATAATGAAACATGCCAATTAGAAGCAGGCAATTCAGTTTCATATATTGTACTTTGAAGCCTTTTAACAGCACTCCTAGGGAATGTAATGTTGGCATGTCAGATCTTGTGTAGTGGGTGTTGTTTAAGCAGCAGTCTGTACTGCACCATTTTTTGGTGGGGCGAGGAGGGCAGGTTTTTTTAATTTATTTTTTAATAGTACTGGCGGGAAGGGGGAGAGGAGAGGTCCCTCTGAGCCGATCAGCTGCACCCCAATTCTCTGTGTCTCCCTTACTTCTCAAGATATAACTGGCTTTGTCCGCCGAGCGAGAGAACCTGGTGGTTTTTGACTCGCTGCTCCATTTTCTGCTCGCTTTTGCGGCACATGTATGAAAGTTTCTTGCATCTGACGCAAATTGTTGGCAAGAAAAGTTTATGCCACCGCAGACCTGGCTGATTTGTTGATGCCTATGCAAGATACAAAAGTGATGCACGGAAACGCAGAGTGTGCTACATCTGATTATAATCTGTTTATCATGTAACTCCTCCTATTGATACTCCCCGAATCGAAAGGTGACGCAAAACTTGGAGCAAAGACCTTGATACATTGACAGAAAGAGACACAAGATGAAAGTGGCGCAATTTGCGTATATTTTGCTCCACATTCGATAGAAATACATCACCCCCAATGTGGTGGTGGGGTCAGCCTCGCTCCAGTTGACGTCGGGACACCATGACCATATTTCTAGTTTGTGAAACGACAACAAAAAACTGAAATATCTCAGGAAATGGGTGGTCCCCAGAGGTTGGGTCCCCAGAGGTGGTCCCCAGAGCATCATGTCCAGGGACACCCCAGTTCAGGTAAAAGGGAGATGAGGGGGGAGGGGGGGAATGAAACTGTTGCTTTAACTATTTGGTGAAACTTAAATCTCGCATCCAGGGCTGCAAACAGGTGGGGAGAGACTGGGTCGGCAGAGGGGGGTTGGGAGAGACGGGGTTGGCGGAGAGGGGTGGGGAGAAATGGGACCGGCGAAGGGGCTTTGGAGAGACAGTGTTGGCGTAGGGGCTTTGGAGAGCCAGGGGTCAGCGGAGGGGTGTGGGGAGAGCCGGGGTCGGAGAATGGGGATGGGGAGAGCCGGGGTCAGCGGAGGGGGTGGGGAGAGACGAGGCATGGAGCACTACTGCTTTAAGGGTGATTACATCTTTCTATGCAAGCTGATTACATTGTTGTTTTTAAAATATTTTTTTCAGCCTGCTACGCAGGACTATCCTTTTAAATACCAACTAAAACAACACGAGACAACAGAGGCATTATTTATAATATAAGAGAAGCTGGCTCTGTGTCAAGTGCGAAGACCGAAAATAGCATCAGCAATGTAACGCAAGGGGGTTCCTTTTATTCCACGCCCTAATACAGGGTAATCAGCCTTGCTGTATCACACAATTCTTTTAAAAGTAGCATGTTTGCCTAAATTAATAATGTTTTAACGGCATAGGCTGAAAACCCATCATTTTCTAAGAGGTATGTCCTTTGGAAGCATGTACCATTTACATGCCAGGAGAACAAGGCTGCCTGCTGTTCCTGACACGGCTACTCAAAGATGCATAAAGGTGTTCATTTGGAGAATGAAGCTTTGCACATTTTTGCATTTCCCAACCTGGGAATTGTTTGTATGTTTGAAGATGCATGGAACATTTATTTGCAAAAGGAAAGGGGGTGGGGGGGGGGGTGGCAGTGTGGGATTAATTCATAAATTGAACACTATTTATAGTACATTTGAGATGTACTCCGTGTGTATCTATCGGTTTAACTTGTAAGGAGGTTCATCTCATTAAAGGTGCTATCCATCAAACTACCTTTTGTAAAGGATTTAACCATTTCATTAGCTTCCTTAAACAAATGTAACTGTGCTAAAAGCAAAGTGTTGGCTGTTTTTTTTTTTTGTTTCTTAGAAAGTCAAATGACATTTCTTCTGAGCCTCTGAATGGGTTTAGTGTTTGACAATCAAGTATTTTCTTTACCCTTCTGTTACCCTGTCCTTGTCAGGAAAGATAAGGGGAGGAGAGTGAGGGTGCTTTTCCTGTGCAAACTCTTGTTGTCACACACTGACTTGAGATTGCAAGGAGCAGCCAAGTGTCTCCCCCCCATCATGTTTACAAATATACAAAAAAAAAATTTTGCATTGCTGGCTCCTCCAGGACTTAATGGGTTAATCAGGATGGGAAGGGGGAAATATAGGCGAGCTGTACAACAATAAGTTATTTTTTGGACCATTGACATATCCTGCAAAGTAACATTATATATATATATATATATATATATATATATATATATATATATATTTCAATTACAGGCTTTGTATGGCTTTTAAAAATATCTTGTCCCAGTTCATTTTCCAAGTGGCAAACAGTGCTGCTTTATAAGAACGTTATGTGCAAATGTAATTATTATTATTAGAAAATCAGACCCTTTATCTATCCCAGTATTTGCACGGCAAAGCTCTTTGGCACAGGATTAAAGAACCAGAGCTGGGCACTGACACAGCTGTTTTGCATCAATGTGTACAGACTGCAATGTACAATCCATTCGTCTTCAGATATATTGGTATAGGATTGTATGTTCTAAGGCCAGACTAAATCCATTTCTTGCTTTCATTGCTGGTCTGAGCTTTTTCTGATCAAGGGGAAAAAAAGGTTATGACCAGAAAGCCCTTTTGTAAACTCTATTGTGAATGTTTTGTGAGTGTAATAAAGAACATTACAAACAGTAGACAAATGCAGTGTTTTTGTATTAGTACACAGTGTTTGCCCATACTAAACTAGTATAATAGGTAAGTGGACCCTGCTAGTTTACAGTCTACAGCAGGGGTGGCCAGCTCCAGTCCTCAAGAGCTACCAACAGGTCTGGTTTTAAGGATATCCCTGCTTCAGCACAGGTGCCTCAATCAGTGGCTCAGTCTTCAACTGAGCCAGCTGTGCTGAAGCAGGGATATCCTGAAAACCTGACCTGCTGACTTGTTGTGAACTGGAGTTGGCCACCCCTGGTCTGCAGGGAAGCGCAGAGTAGGAATAAAAGTATGTTTGGGAAGAGAGGTTGGTTGGGTTGTAGTGGGGTGGTACAAACTAGCAGGGAACCTTTGCTCAGCCTGTGTGCTGAGATATTGAAGAGGTGCACACCATGGGATAATGACAATTGCATACTAGAGAAGAAAAAAGCTCCCTATACGTGGCACACTGTCTCCTCCGTGAGAAAGTGCCACTTGGTGCCATTGTACGCTTGGGAGAGCTTTTTTTTGTCCGTTCTTGTCACTGGTTTCTAATATGAGCCAATAAAGTATTTTAAAAAAATTTTTTACATTTGGAAAGTTCCTCTCCAATTTGCAGGTCTGCGCTTTACCAGCAATCTGCTTTTAACTTTTTTCTACTTGGAACTATACAATTGGAGGGATGATGATGGGAAATCTTGGCATTCAAACAGCTGAACAGCCACAGTGCTGCATTATAGAGAATCGCTGAACAGAGGAAGCAGATGTAGTTTCACACCGGCCGATTGAGAGAGTCACCGATCAAACCTACGACTCCGGTTACCATGAGGAGGCAAGCCATACCTTTTTCATGTGTCCCAGTAAGGTTTAAGTTATATCAGGACTCCCTATTTTCTCCTAATCATCTGGTTATCTCAGTTGTAACCTTATCCCTGTTGAAAAGACTTACTATAATAATAGCATGTTCTTGTATAGCGCTGCTAGTTTTACTAGCGCTTTACAGAGACATTTTGCAGCACAGGCCCCTGCCCCGTGGAGCTTACAATCTATTTTCTGGTGCCTGAGGCACAGGGAGATAAAGTGCCTTGCCCAAGGTCACAAGGAGCTGCCACCGGGAATTGAACAAGGTTCCCCTGCTCAGTACCAGTCAGTGTTGTTACTCACTGAGCCGCTCCTTCTCCCTGATCTGATTATCTTGCTTGGTGCATCTCCTTGAGCTTCCAAAATGGTTGTTATATTTATCTTTAAAACAATAAATTAACCACACAAAAAAGTATATAAAAATGACGCTCATAATCGGTGCAATTAAAAATTCAGACCTGTACCTATACATATAAGGGTATCCCCTATGCATAGTATGATCTTATTTTTGTATTTATTTTACAATATCCAGAACAGTATCCCAGATATACAGGTAAAATGAAGGGATATACTGCACAGTAGTCAAAGGAGTGTGAACATTGCACACAAAATACACTAGAGATACTCAATGACAGTACACTGAGCCAGATAGAGATGTATGTAAGGAAGTATTCACAGTAGCCTGATGTGAAGTTTTTAATCAATTCCCACCTGTAGACGGACGTTCACAGAGGTACACAATGGGAGGCTTTTATAAGGTGAAATTATAATAAGGCTTTATTGTGCCTTTTCCTTTTTATCAGGAAATCATTCAAACACAGGGGGGGAAACAAAGCTTAATTCCCTTGGGAGTATTTCTAGTGACATCCCATGCAATTCACAACTCCTAGTTAAGCAGGTCTCCCAGCCCCAAACACATAGCATGACATAAGCAGATATAAGAAGTCTCTTTAGAATTAAAGTCTTATCTGTTAGCTGCTGTAGAGTAAGCTTCTCTGCTCTCCTGGAACCGCACCCGAAAATCAGCATCCAGGTTTAAAAGTCTTATTTGGTGCCTTGCAATCAGCTATGCTGGGCAGAGCTCAAGACCGGTCAGCTCCAAAGATGTGTGTTCTCTCCAAAGGTCAGCTCTCATTCAGAGCTAAGGAGTCACTTCCTGTCTCAAAGGCAGGCTTTTTCTACCACCTCTAATCAGGCAGGTGGTGTTAGTTAATTTGCTACCAGCAGTTAACCACGATACTGCTGGATTAGAGGCATATTTGTGAACAGGGATAAGTCCCCTGTTACATACCTCCCCTGTTTGTGGGAAGCTCGGGCTTACCACGGCCAAAGCCCATCCTTCCACTCTCATTCGAGATCTTTCTGTGACTTGAATGAGAGTGGATGGAGGAAGAGAACCCTCTGTACCGCTGGGATTGGAGCCCTTTCTCCAGTTTATTTTTGTCTCCTCCCGAAGGTGCTTGAGATCAGCACTCAGTCGCTCGAGGAGGACTTTTTCCACATAGTCTTTTTATCTCGTGCGCGGTCATGAGATTTCTGTTGCGTCGGGCACTCCTCTTTTTGTAGACAAAGTGTATGGCAACAGTTGTAGAGCAGTTAGGACTAGCCCTTAGAGTTTTCTGCTCTTGAAGCGGTCTTTCTGCAGTTTCTCCACACCACGGAGTCGCCAGTTCAGCTTCTTTGGGACTGTGTTGCACCTCCACCTCCTTTTCCAGAGAACGTCCTATTTTTTCAGCTTTCTCAGCTAAGGATTCTTCTGGCTTTGATTCTGCACTCCTACCTCTGTTTGTTGCCGGTTGGACAGCTGTAGGTTTGGCTAGTGCTTTCTTAGGTGACAAGGTGAAGAGAAAGTGCGCAACTATTAAATTCTAACACACACGTGATGTGATTAATTAGTGATAAAAAATAAGTAAAATACGTGACCTATTTTCATCAATTCTAAATGGAGCGTCTGCAGCTGTGGTACCAGGGATGGCTCAGAGCACCCCCTAGAACGTTAGACAAATAGACAAAAAAACACAGCGCACAACGCTCATAGTGCATTAAATATATTAATTCAAAAATTCAATAAAGTAAGTAATGTGCGTACATCAAGTTAAATACAAGTGAGCATGTTAGGGATATGTTACCCATACACCAACAGATGTCATCAGTGGAAACCGGTTTGGATTTCACCAGCAGGAACCCTCTGTGGTGCCAGGTTCTGTAGCATCAATTGGGGGGAGTCTTTATGAGATGACTAGTGTCCCGTGTTTTCAGTTCTCAAAGAAGCAGCCCTGTCTCTGGGACATGCACGGCAGCTTCAATCCTCCTCCAAACCTCCGTTGCGGCAGGCACTTCCGGGTTGTGACGTCATCCGTCTATAGCAGCGCTGCTCGCGTGACTGTCCTCCGGTAGCCAGATAGAGTGCCAACGGGGTGGGTAACGGGTCTCGGGATACTTTCTTATTCCAACGCGTTTCGAAACCGAAGAGGTTTCTTCATCCTTCATCCTTGATGAAGAAACCTCTTCGGTTTCGAAACGCGTTGGAATAAGAAAGTATCCCGAGACCCGTTACCCACCCCGTTGGCACTCTATCTGGCTACCGGAGGACAGTCACGCGAGCAGCGCTGCTATAGACGGATGACGTCACAACCCGGAAGTGCCTGCCGCAACGGAGGTTTGGAGGAGGATTGAAGCTGCCGTGCATGTCCCAGAGACAGGGCTGCTTCTTTGAGAACTGAAAACACGGGACACTAGTCATCTCATAAAGACTCCCCTCAATTGATGCTACAGAACCTGGCACCACAGAGGGTTCCTGCTGGTGAAATCCAAACCGGTTTCCACTGATGACATCTGTTGGTGTATGGGTAACATATCCCTAACATGCTCACTTGTATTTAACTTGATGTACGCACATTACTTACTTTATTGAATTTTTGAATTAATATATTTAATGCACTATGAGCGTTGTGCGCTGTGTTTTTTTGTCTATTTGCTTTCTTAGGTGGCTCAAACTTCGTAATTTTGTTTTTAAGTTGCGTGGAGTCCCCAACTCTCACTGTACCCTTGTCCTCACGGGCATTAGTTATTGTTGGATACTGGTGCTTGGGCAGAGCCAATACCTTTTTCCGTATTGGAGGAATCTGTAAGTTACTGGCCTGCAGAGTCTCAACCTGTTTGAGTGCGTCTTGCAAGTCTCTTCTCCGGGAATCTATCTGCGCACTTTGCTTCCTCTGAGTCTGTATCAGAGTCTCCTTCATATTCTGGAGCTCTGTAATTTTTGTCGTCAATGTTGCCGCTGCGTCCGTTTTCTCCTTGGTGTACTGACTCAAGGGAATGGAACAGTCTCTCTGTCTCTCCAGCTCTTGCTCCAGTTTCTGAGCCTTCTCACGCTCCCTCTCATACAGAGTCACCTGGTATCGAAACTCTGCTTCCAATGATGCTCTGAAGACACGCAGCGTGGCCTTTAGCTCCTCATACTACTCTGTGGGGATGTACTGGGTATTCAGATGTTCCTGCAGCGCTTGTACCTCTTTAGCAGCCTGCAGTTTTTCTTCCTGTAGCGTTTGCTGCTTCTCCTCAGCATACTGGAGGTGTGTACGCAGACCTTGCAGTTGTATTGTATTGTATGTCTTTATTTATATAGCGCCATTAATGTACATAGCGCTTCACAGCAGTAATACATGTGGTAATCAAATAAATAACAGATTATATAAATAACAGATCATGGGAATAAGTGCTTTAGACATTAAGGAAGAGGAGTCCCTGCTCCGAGGAGCTTACAGTCTAATTTGTAGGTAGGGAGAACGTACAGAGACAGTAGGAGGGAGTTCTGGTAAGTGCGTCTGCAGGGGGCCAAGCTTTATATATCATGTGTTCAGAATAGCCACAATGCTATTCATATGCTTCTTTAAGCAAGTGTGTCTTAAGGTGGGTCTTAAAGGTGGATAGAGAGGGTGCTAGTCGGGTACTGAGGGGAAGGGCATTCCAGAGGTGTGGGGCAGTCAGTGAAAAAGGTTTAAGGCGGGAGAGGGCTTTAGATACAAAGGGGGTAGAAAGAAGACATCCTTGAGAAGAACGCAAGAGTCTGGATGGTGCATAACGAGAAATTAGGGCTGAGATGTACAATAAGGAGGGGCAGAAGAGTGTAAAGGTTTAAAAGTGAGGAGAAGAATGGAGTGTGAGATGCGGGATTTGATTGGAAGCCAGGAGAGGGATTTCATCAGGGGAGATGCTGAGACAGATCTCGGAAAGAGTAGAGTGATTCTGGCAGCAGCGTTTAGGATAGATTGTAGGGGAGACAGGTGAGAGGCAGGAAGGCCGGACAGCAGGAGGTTACAGTAATCAAGACGGGAGAGAATGAGGGCCTGAGTCAGAGTTTTAGCAGTCGAGCAACAGAGGAAAGGGCGTATCTTAGTTATATTGCGGAGGAAAAAGCGACAGGTTTTAGAAATGTTTTGAATGTGAGGGGCGAATGTGAGAGAGGAGTCGAGTGTGACCCCTAAGCAGCGTGCTTGGGCTACTGGGTGAATGATGGTAGTTCCGACAGTAATGTGGAAGGAGGTAGTGGGGCCAGGTTTGGGAGGAAGTATGAGGAGCTCTGTTTTAGCCATGTTTAGTTTAAGGCGGCGGAGGGCCATCCAGGAAGATATAGCAGAGAGACATTCAGAAACTTTGGTTTGTACAGCAGGTGTAAGGTCGGGTGTTGAGAAATATATTTGTGTGTCGTCAGCATAGAGGTGATTATTAAACCCAAAAGATGTTATTAGGTCACCTAGAGAGAGTGTATACAGAGAAAAGAGAAGAGGTCCCAGGACAGAGCCCTGGGGTACCCCCACAGAGAGATCAATAGAGGAGGAGGAGGTGTTAGCAGAAGAGACACTGAAAGTACGATGGTAGAGGTAGGATGAGATCCAGGATAGAGCTTTGTTCCGAATGCCAAGAGTATGGAGAATGTGAAGGAGAAGAGGGTGGTCCACGGTGTCAAATGCTGCAGAGAGGTCGAGTAATATGAGCAGAGTGTAATGACCTCTGTCTTTGGCAGCATGGAGGTCATCAGTTATTTTAGTGAGGGCTGTTTCCGTGGAGTGAGCAGTGCGGAAGCCAGATTGTAGAGGGTCTAGGAGAGAATAGGTGTTGAGAAAATAGAGCAAGCGAGAGAATACAAGACGTTCAAGGAGTTTAGAGGCAAAAGGCAGGAGGGTTCTGCAGTCGGTGCTCTGCTTCAAACTTTTCCTTGACTTCTTCTGTCAACTGAAAATTTTCTTCTTTCAGTTTTAAGTTTTCTCTTTTTAATCTTGAATTTTCTCTTTTTTCAGTCTCTGTATTCTTCAGGGCTTCTTTTCAGTTCTCCTTCCATTTACGCACATCTGCTTTGAGAATGACACTCTCCTGGCGTGAGACTTCCTTCTCTAGGTTGAGGGTCTGAAGCTCCTTCTGAGAGACTTTGAGATCTGTATCAAGATTACCAATAGTTTCTTTAGCAATGTCCAGCTCCTCAGTGAGACTGTGTAGTTCCTTTCTGGAAACTTCCAGGTCTGTGCGGCAGCTGTTGGTCTCATGATGTGAGGCATCAAGTGCTCTGCGGAGTGTCTGAACCTCTTTCTGAGATACGTCCACTTCTATCTGGACACTGTTGACATCCTGTTGTGAGGCATTCAGCTCTATACGAAGAGTGTGAACCTCCTGCTGGAAGACTGTCATCTGCTTCAATGCCTCCTCATACTTCCGCTTTAGCGTAGCCACCATTTTATCAGATTGGCTCTGCATTTCATTCATGGCGGAAATAGTAGCCTTTGCAGTATCTAGCTCAGTCTTGAGATCGTCCAATTCTGTCCTGGCTAAAGAGTAAATTGTGAGCACATCTTTTTGTAGCCTCATGTTATTTTTCTGTAGCTCTGTGTAACCATCTTCCTTTTGTTTCAATTGTTCACAGAGCATATCACAGTCATGCCTGGCATTTTTCAGGGCATCTTCAGGGCTGGTCAAGAGATCGTCACTCACTGGTTCCGGCTCCACTTCCCTGGGATGGTTGGTTGAGGGTTCCTCACTGTTGGCACCGGACAGACACTTCTTTGGGGTGCACGACTTCTGCCTTGGGCCCTCTGGATATTCGGTTACCCGCGGGACGAATTCTCCACTTTCTCTAGGCTGCAGGGCAACTCGGTCCCCCTTTTCCTCCACAGGATCTGCGGACGTGTCTGTTCCTTCCACGGTAAGTGAAGAACCGCTTTTCTTTTTCCGCCTTTTTGATTTGGATGACACCGTCCCTTCAGGGATATTGGGGTCTCCATCTTCATTTGAAATTTTAGCAGCTTCATTATATACGCCAGGCTTTTCTTGCAGTTGCTTTAGCTGACAGAAATATTGGGTGATCTGCTGCTCCCGCTCTGTCTCCTGCTGATCATATTCGTCATCAAAGGGAGCGGTCTTTTCTATTCGTGCCGTGTTCAGGCACCCCCACCATTCTTGGGGTGTTTTGCGGGTGTGACTCGGTTCGGGTTCCCCGTAAGAGATGTCTTCCTCTTTATTGGACTGGAAGGGCCACTCTTCCGTGGGGTAGGGTTCATTACAGGAACGCTGCATCTTGTCCTCCATTTTTAGGCTATCAGGTGTAATTTTTTTCCTGACCTCAGGAGGCGCTATTGCAGCTGTTGCCACTGTATTTGCTAGAACCCCCAATAGTGGTAGTCCTACAGGTGGGCATATTTTGCTTGTAGAGGTCGTAGCTCTCACAGGCATCTCTGTAGAATTTTTCTTTCTTGGATAAGTTTTACAATATCAGCAGTACTGTGCATGCATTTTCTCTCATCAGTTATAAATGATGTGCAGTTGCTAGGTAAAAAAGTCTATTTGCTTTACACCATTTTCTTGCTAGGTGCAATCTCCCCGCTTCAGCAACAGAATTTGGTTTTCTGCCTGAGTTCAGTAATTTTCAGTCTCATCTTTGGGTATTATGGCATTCACCCTTCACACTTTGGGTGTCTGTTTTTGCTCCCAAGATATATATAGGCAGACTTTTTTTACTTGCAGAAAAAAAAACATTCTTTGCAGTGGACTATTTCTTTCATTCCCGGCAGGGTGACTCAACATTCAGCAATTGGTTTTGCTAAAAATTCCCCTGCTTCAGCACAGTCTTGTATCAATTTTCACACTTTTCTGCATATACTCCATTCACAGCTGGTAGTCCTATGCGGTGTAGCAACCTTTATTTTCAAAATCAGTACCACTCGTGAGTCACCATCTGTATTCACTGCTTCAGCGAAACTTTTGAAAACAACAAGCACCTATCCCTTTTAAGGGCTGACTCACTTCTTGAACCCTGACTATGGCTGAAAGGCAAAACCCCTATTTCAGTGACCATATTACACTTTGTGTTAGGCAAAATAAGGTTTAGCTACTTCAGCAGTCTCTTCTGGGTTTTTGTAAAGTTTCAGTGCAGTATGTATCCCACTTCTGACACCAAATGTAGACGGACGTTCACAGAGGTACACAATGGGAGGCTTTTATAAGGTGAAATTATAATAAGGCTTTATTGTGCCTTTTCCTTTTTATCAGGAAATCATCCAAACACAGGGGGGGAAACAAAGCTTAATTCCCTTGGGAGTATTTCTAGTGAAATCCCATGCAATCCACAACTCCTAGTTAAGCAGATCTCCCAGCCCCAGACACATAGCATGACATAAGCAGATATAAGAAGTCTCTTTAGAATGAAAGTCTTATCTGTTAGCTGTTAGAGTAAGCTTCTCTGCTCTCCTGGAACCGCACCCGTGCGTGCACAGAAAATCAGCATCCAGGTTTAAAAGTCTTATTTGGTGTCTTGCAATCAGCTATGCTGGGCAGAGCTCAAGACCGGTCAGCTCCAGAGATGTGTGTTCTCTCCAAAGGTCAGCTCTCATTCAGAGCTAAGGAGTCACTTCCTGTCTCAAAGGCAGGCTTTTTCTACCACCTCTAATCAGGCAGGTGGTGTTAGTTAATTTGCTACCAGCAGTAAACCACGATACTGCTGGATTAGAGGCATATCTGTGAACAGGGATAAGTCCCCTGTTACACCACCCCTTAGCCACCGCATCTGGCTTGCGTACGGTGGCACGTTTTGATGAAGTCACCATGAGAACTTCTTCTGTAACGTTGTCCACAGCACACCCGCCGCTCCGTTACATTATTTTAGTGTTTATCGACCCAAAATCAGAGGGGTTCTAGCGCGCTCTCGATGCTGCACTCAGCACCTTGCTTTCACTCGTTTATTTTTTCAATCTACGCTCCGTGATATGGGGCTGTAACCCCTCGGTGCCACCTGCGGAGGACTAAACTGCACTCTTATTGGTACTTACCGCATTTTGTACCTGTCCTTACCTAATACTTACACACCTCCTACAAGGTATTTTCCCCTTGTTCTCCCTAATACTAGCAAAGTATGCTCCATGAGGGAGTCTGATATGTTACATATTGGTACATTGGCAGCTTAATATTGAGAGGATTGCCTTTTTGCTACAAACACTCAGCTTGATAAGGCTGCGCTTATACAGCCAGCAACGTGACCGATGACGTCTCCCATCGCCGTCGCCATTGCGAAAGTTGTCATTCATATTTTGGAGACGTCGCTGGCTACAAGGCCAGTGACGTCAGCAAGGGGGACGGCAGACGGGCGGAGAAGCTCCCTGATTGGCTTATAGCCAGTCACATGTGGAGACCGTCTCTCCAAAAATCAAATTCTACTGACTACCAGATTTTTGGTAGCGCTGTTGCTCCATCGTGCCGTCGTGTCCACTATAAGTGCCGGCGACCATGCATTTGTTTTTATGCGACGTCGCTGCCGCCGGCACTATAAGCGCAGCCTAAGTTTGATTTATTACTAAAAACTGCAAAGTGTGCCACATGTCAGGGTCTTTTTTCTTTAGTATACAGTACGTGTAGGGTGGTGGTGGGTACATTGCAGGATAGAGGTTGGTTGGGTATAAAGGGGGAAAGAGGTCGGTTGGGTGTAGTCGGAGAGAAGTTTCTTGGATAAGGTGGGGGAGACATTGTGTATGGGTGTAGTGGGAAGAGAGGCTGTTTGGGTATAGTGGGAAACAGATTGGATGGGCGTAGCGGGGAATAGATATTGTCTTGTATGTTGTCAGTTGGAGAAATAGGTTGGGTGTAGTAGGGAGAGGTTGGGTGTAGTAGGGAGAGGTTGGGTGGGTGTAGTGGAGAGAACGGGTGGTTGGGTGGGGGTAGTGTGGGAAAGAGGTTGGGTGAGTGAGTGCAGTGAGGGAGAGAGGTTGGATTAGTCGGGGAGAGAGGTCGGTTAAATGTAGTGAATCAGAGAGACTTGGTGGGTGTGTTTTTGTTGGAGAGAGAAAGATTGGTTATTATTATTATTTTCCTTTATCTGTAAAGCGCCGACATATTTCGCAGCGCGGTACAGTGGGTGTACAGAGTGACATAAACTGAATGACATACAAGTAAGGACAGCCAATCGCAAACAGATACAGGACATAATGAGGGTCCTGCTCCTGAGAGTCTACACTCTAGTTGGATGTAGTGAGGGAGAGAGGTTGGCTGGGTGGGTGAAGTGGGGGTGCCAAACAGTTAAACTTACAGTAAAACCTGTGCCAACCATATAACGTGCCAAATGTACATGATGCCAAGATTAAGCCTTGATGCTGGCAGTTAGCATCACACATCTTAGTTGTGCCTGTTCCCTGCTGTGTACAGTTCCTTGAAGTTGCTCTGCTTTTTTTTTTTTTAGAGCAATGAGATTCCTACCTCTCTTGTGAATACACATAAAGAATTGTCATCACCTGACAGTGTAAATGATTCTGCCAGAGAACAGTGAGAGCCTCCCCAGGCAGATGCCACCGTTGTTGACAATTACAATGTCACAGATCTGACAAAACAAACTACTGACACTGTTCTTTTAGCTGTGTATTAATAAGGTGAGCATAGGATCTATAATTCTTAACAGTGCATACAGTATGGCCCATGTTTGCTAAGCTATGCGATTCCACTTTCCATTGCCTGATCACACCTTTTGACCATCAAAGTTAATTTCTTTAGAAAACTTAAATCACCCTTAAAGTAACCATTTTATGTCTTTGCACCCTGTTAAAAATGAATGTTTTCTTCTCCGGGAACACTGAATTCAAGCAGATATAGCTTTGTATTGTAGCCATGCCATCTGCGGCTACTAGTTTGCTTCCCTCCTGGCAGTAAGTCTTCGTACAAACAGGCCTTGCCAGTAGTTGTTATGGGGTTTTCCCCTTCTGAAGAGCTGCACTTGAGTGACAGCGGGACGCGGGGACATCAGGCCTGGGCATGACAGACCTGGTGCCATCCTCCTGGCAGTACTTAAGGGCAGTACTGCCCCAAATTCGGAAGTGCCTTTCCCCACATGAGTAAGGCAGGTCACACAGTGGAGAGGCTGATTATTGGGCCTTTTCCAGTCCTCTTCCCTCCGGGGGAGAGTGAGTGTGGACCATAGAGCTAGAACGGCAGCAGGTGCCCTTGACCTGTAGTGACAGTCCAGGGACCATCCTTCAGTGGTAGCTGAGAGTTACTGCATCGGGCAGAAGCCTGCTTGTTACTGTGCTGTACAGAAGAGATAATAAACCGTTCCTGTTGTTATACCTCCTGCCTGGTGCGTGACCTTACTGGGGGGTAGAGATAATAAGTTCTACCGTCGGAGACCACCTTCAGTTCCTGGAGCCTACTGCAGATGGAGGTACTGCACTGCTAAAGAGATATGTAGGGTATGAACCCCAGAACCCTGGTCCTGTGTCCCCACTACCACCAGCGGATGACTCAGCACTCCTGTTACCAGCAGGCACCGTGCACCACATGACCAGTAATGACCAAATCTCCCACCGGGTGGGGAAAACACTGTTACACTATATTTATCTGTTTGACGAATGATGGCTTCATAATTACTTTGCAAACAAAGACCAGACCAAAAAGAACAGTTTGCCAGTGGCTCTGAATACTGACAGCCAGCCGTGTCCCCACAAGGCACCAGATAAAGATCGTAAACCCCTCCCCTCAAAGCATTTGTATACCATGGAAATGGTAAAACCTTTGCCATTTTTTTCAATTTTTTTACTTATACTTGTCATTTTTTTTCTTTTTTTTTTTTAAAGGTATCAGTCAGTTCTCTAAAACCTATTAACCTTTTGAGTGTTGGGGCAGGGGCTGAGGTTCCTGGAGTGCCAGGCCCCATGAGGTAGTTGCTACGTCAAATGGCACCCACAGGCTTAAACCTGTCACTGTGCCTAGTTTACTTTGCTCCTAGAAGGGACACCCCAGCACCTTATTTCATGCAACAACAAAAGCACACTGAGCATAATGACTGTGCTGAGACCTGTGATGTATTGAATGCTTTGAGTCGTCGGCACACAACATCGGTGCACAGAAGAATGTAATGGATGGAGCAGTCTTGGCAGAACAAATATAATCAGTCAAATGTTCTTGCTCAATTCTCAGTAAATGTCTCTAGGCTTTATTGTCAAAACACCAGTACATAGTCAATAATAGATTTGTAACCAGGTCTCATAAAGAAAACCCCAACCCCCCTGCCTTCCGCTCGCACCTAGGGCTAAGTTGAGCTAACAAATTATTATAAATATTATATATGTGTGTATATATATTTATATTTATGTATTTATGTCTTTATATAGCGCCATTAATGTACCTAGCGCTTCACAGCAGTAATACACGTGACATAATCATATAAATAACAAATAGTACAAATAACACATAATGGGAAAAAGTGCTTCTGACATACAAGTAACATTTAGGAAAAGGAGTCCCTGCTTCGAAGAGCTTACAATCTAATATATATATACATATATAATATAAATGAATAGACGATACCATTCTGTTCATTTTTGATTATTAAACCCCCGCTAACACGGTACTTATATATATATATATATATATATATATATATATATATATATATATATATAAATATATATATAATCACCAGCATATTTCATAGTACAGCAGTACAATAGGGTGTGATGATATTAACAATACAATTATATAATTAACACACACTGGTAGCCATAGAAAGGCCTGTTCCATACAATCTAAGTGAAATACACTATTTAATAGTAAAAAACTAAGGGCCTGCTGATGCCTTTGGTAAACAGATGATAGAACGCTGAGTACTTTAATAAGGAAGGAGGTAAGACAGAGGTAAGGGCAGAAAAACTCAAACTAATGACAGGGACATGGTTAATGCAGAATATACTTGTACAGTGTGGGAAGAGCCCGAAAAATGTAGTAATGTCAAACCCTATAGCTTATGTAGGAGTGCCGTGAGCTTATCGTTTCTATAAGGGCAAATGTAAGAGATATCATCGCATGTCCGTCAAGATCCCAACTTTCTTACACTAAATGCTGATTAAAAGCCTGCAATACAAATATAATTAACCGTTTTTCATCACCTAATTGAACCCACCGTGCTGCATGAAAGCTTGTAATACAATATCATTAGCCTTTCATATTTCTTAGTTCCGAAGATGGGATCATTAGTTACACATTATGGTGGGATATGCCTAATCTTCGCAGTACCTTTACCCCCTGCTTCCCACCCCACACCATCCTTCTGTACCGGTTTGGCCGGTACAGTACCGTTTTGGACAAGCTGTACCGGTCTACAAGCAGTGTACCATCTTGTACCAATTTCCCCCGCTGCTGCACGGCATGTATCTGCGATAAAGGGCCAATCGGAGTCTAATCAGGGGTGTTGGGTGGAAGTCTACGAAGGGTGCTGGGGTTCTATGAAGGGTGGTGGGTATCTATAAAGGGTGTTGAGTGTCTATGAGGGGTGTTGGGGTTCTTATCAGGACAGCTGCTTTAACATCACGTATTGAGTAGTGCTTTATACTTCATATGTACTCGTGTATCTTTTTTTCCATCTGTACAATGTTGTAAATGTAAAAAGGAAAAAAAAGAGGGGGGCAGTCGGTGGAAAGACTGGATTGCTCCTTTACGAAAATAGACATCTACCATCATTCCTATAATCACATCACAGGTAGATCTCGCACCATTGGATTATCTCATCTATTGCACTTGGAAAATATTTGTTAATAGTGATCAATTGTTTAACGGGTAAATAAAGAATGAGTGGGACTCCAGAGCCCCTAACATCCTCGCACTTCGGCTACTGCCAGAGAGGGACAATTGTCAACCCCTCACGTGCAAATTCGTGGCGTATTTTTTTTAATACCCTGGGAATAATATATATTGTGAGTTTGTATATTCCACTGGAGAACAGCAATCCTTCAGCAGTATCCAGAGGATCTAATGCTCATGTTGTCACAGAGCAGACAGACACAGGCTTCCCTTTTCAGCAACTTAATAAAAAGCGGAGCAAAGTTGCTTCCTTGAAAGGAATTACAAATGTGATTCTATCACTGCATTGATTGCACTGCTGGCATATTTCCCAGCTGTGTCTGGGAAAATAGGGTCATCCATATTTATATTGCAATGATTACATTAGAAAAATGCAGCAGGTTGCTTGTCTGATCTTGTCCTTGCCTGCAGAATAAGGTATGCAGCTGGCTTATAGATTACTAGGACTCTCGTCTCTGTATTGTGTGGAGTAAAAGGATAGTTGTGTAATATAGATAAAATTAAGTGGTCATTGTGCCGTGCAGCAGGAAGAGAAGTTGATTTGAAGTGTAAGGTTAGAAAGCTGTGTCGTGGTAAGAGTGGGGTTCTGATGTTTTAAGAGGGTGAGCCCATCAAACTGTTTGGGAGTAGCTGATGTGTGTGTGTAAGAGGGAAGTCTGATTCAAGTAGATGGGGGCAATTGATACGTGTGTAAGAGGGCGGTTCTATTAGAGTGGGGCAACTAATAAGAGGGACTGGGCTATCCTGTTGAAATCTATTAATAAGGAGGGTAAAAGGGGGATCTTGTAATTATATAGGTTGATTCCATTATCTGCGAAAGAGCATAATCTCTCTGCCTTATCTCTCCCTTAGCCAGCCCCCTTTACTGGTTGGTTCTATGGGAAGCAGATGGCTCATAAATCTGATTGTGTCTTCATTGCAGTGAAAGAAAACACAATATACACAGTCCTGTACATAAATGAAAACACAATGGGGGTTATGAATAAAGAATATATATTTTTAAAATAGATTGCACTTTTTCAATGTCTCAAAAAAAATCATTAAACTGGTGCGTCGTTATTCATGTTCTTACATATAGCGCACGTTTCCGGATTCTCTGTATGGTGTGCACTATATTCATTCAGACTGTGTATATTGTGTTTTCCTTCACTGCAATGAATTCTATTTAGCCGTGCCGCCGCTAAGGTAAGTGCGCTAAGTGAGTTAAGGTTAGGGGTTTTAGGGTACTGGGTCCGATTAGAGGTTTTAGGGTAAGGGATCTGATTTGGGGTTTTAGGGTAAGGGTTAAAGTTTGGGGCTTACCTTTGCGGTGAGATGCCCGGCGGCTGAATGGCAGCAGCCGGATGCCAGCAGCTAAATGTGCTAGACCGACTTCCGGGCCCATTGTCCGACTGCTTGTGCTCTGCCCGAGAGAGAGAGATATATGTACCTCCCCAAACACAACTTTATACAACACGTGGAGAGACACTTGTGCACAAAAAGGAGCACACCTGAGATTCCGGGGAAATATGCTAATTTGGATATGAAAGGTATATTTAAATGAGTTAAATTAGCATCTCTAATCAGGACTTGAAGGATACAGTTGCCTTAAATAGAGCCGTGAAGCTCCTCCTCCTTCCCTGTATCATGCAGGACTAATATATCTGTACGCCACTTCTACAGTTAGGCAGCTGGAACAATAAGTGCTGAGCTGGAAGCCCCAAAGCAGGTAAGGAAGGGACATCGATATGTGCGAATACATACTACTGATAATATACTACAGAAAACATGTCTTAGAGATAATACAATAAATATTGCATAGGAGATGATTAAGAAGAGCAGTATATAAATGCTCTGTAATAAAAGTACAGACACAAAAAAACATAAAATAGGAGAACTTGGAATAGAACAATAAAAATAAGTGTACATGAATCAAAACTGCAATCTACAGTATGTTAAGAATGGGTTTAAATCACATGGTGGAACACAGTATAAATATAAATATATATATATATTTATATTCCATGTTCACCAGAATATATCTGGCAAGAAGAGACTGCACACTGAATATTAAAGAAGTAATATGTATTAAAACATAGGCACCACAATCAACCAACGTTTCGGTCCTCAAGGTGTGACCTTCTTCCAGGTATATATATAGTACATAGACAGACCCAAGCTACTACATCAAGTATATTAAAATCGGTCTATAAACACATTTCAGACAGTTATTAAATATGTATTAAACAAAGAAGAAAAATAAAGTTACAGATTTGTAAAAATCAGTTACAATATTTAAATATATAAAATAAACTAAAAAGGCCAATGGTATAATTCGTAATAACATCGTAGGATGGAGCTTATAAGAGAGCACTCAAGGTAAGTGAGACGCTATAAAACAAAGTATAATAAACCAGGAGATACTTTAGAAATAAAATAACATGTTATAAGATATTTTAGGGGGGGGGGGGGGCAGGCAGATATAAAGGGATACAAATATCAAATAGAAGTTGATTATAAATGAAGCCTGAAATGAATTCAATACAAATCAGAACCAGTCTATTCAAAAAAAGCAGCCAGATCTTCGTCTAAATTCAAATCGTTTGGTTGAAGAGTATCCAGAGTATCCATTGCTGATGTATCCAGAAAGATCGCCTCCGCCACAGATGTAATCATCTATCCCTTCCACGGATGTACTAATTATATCTCTTTGATGTTCAGACCGATAATGTCTCTTATGTACATCATCATTATAGTGTGTTCATAGAACATGTTGGGTGTATCTATGCTGAATATTACATTTGTGTTCAAGACAATGAGTTTTTAATGATCCTTTCGTTCTTCTTACATATTGTTTGTGGTATGGACAGGTGATTAGGTAAACAGTGCATGTTGAGTTATAATTAATAAAGTCCTATATAACAGACATCTTATCTGAGACTGCCAATTGTATTTTTTCTTTTACATCAAATAAAAATACCACCTGTGAGCACATTCACACGTCTCAGACAGGTCTGCAACCCTGTCTTTCCCCCATGATCTACTAGCATTCAATACTTCCACTGCAGCCATGGTTTCTAGGAAATGAGTACACAGTGTCACCTTTTCCTTCTTATCCATTTTAACATGGAACCTTATACGCTTATGCCTGTTCACAGACAGATGTTTCAACCTTTTGGGTCTCATCAGTGTGAGGCTGGTTATACTGGCTTTCCGATGTGAAGCTGGAATAGGTTCTTGTATATGGAGATATATGGAGGTGATATATCTACTGGCACTGCATTTGTGGCACCCTGGAGGTTTTTCATCAAGCCAATCGGAAATTGCTTCAGTACTTTTGGTCTTTAACATTGTAGGCGCCAACAGACTTTTGAGATTTTTAGCTCTCTTAAAAATGACACTAGGACCTATCGATAGGAGTTGCCCTAAAATGGGGACACAAAGCAGAATGTTTCAATGTCTTTTTAAGAATGTTGGTGATTTGTGGGGCAACTTTATTGTATCTCATTATAAAATTGCAACTATTATCAAAATCTTTATTAAATCTTAATCTGTTTTTTATGGAACCTGCCTCTATTTTGGAGACTTTTTTTATTTTTTTTTAGAAGGGCTTCTCTATTAATTTGGATGCATGTTGGAATGCATTATTAACCAGCTGTTTATCATAGCCTCTATGTATATACCTCTCTCTGAGCTCCACTGCTTGAGGACAAAAAAATCATCATTAAACAGATTAACTATCTGTTTTTAACTGTATACAGCCATCATCAATAAAGAATAATAGATCAACGAAATAAATTTCTTTATTGATCCATTTGGAAATAAAAGTAAGGCCCATATCGTTTTTGCTCAGAGATTCCAGGAAGAGTTAAAGCATGTGGACATTCCCCTTTCCAAATAAACATAATATCATCTATATACCTTTTCCAAATTAAAATATATGGAAGAATGGGATTAATCTCCCCTCACTGACCCATAAAAAGATTCGCAGAACTAGGTGCGAATTTTGTCCCCAGTGCCGTTCCTCCAATCTACAAAAATTGTGTTAAAAAACATAGATACTAGTTAAAATAAAATCATTTTGTTCTTCAGCCATAGGTTTCTGTTTACATAAATTAAAAAAATTTGTGTGTATGCTGAGCACGCGCATTTTAAGTGAAACTTCTTTGTCTTTTGTCACTGTTTTCTCATAAGGTAGGTGAGGTATATGATGTAACAGTTCCATAACTCCGGAAAGGGTTAATGCGAATGTAGGCTCAAATCAATCTCACCATTTCCCCCCCCCCCCCCCCCCATAAAGTGAAATCCAGTGTAGTACAGCTTAACCCCATTATAGCAATATGCATGCATGCTGAGCCGGGATAAATGCAATAGAACTCACTCAAATTATGGTATAAAGGGAAGGACTGGTGCAGCTGTTTCGACAAACACTCCACGTACTCGCACTACACCAGCACTGCCAGATGAATCGAAAGCCTAGCAAGCCTGAAATCCATTGGCAGATTGCCAAGATCACAGAGTCTGGTCACCTCACGAATCCTTAGCTGGATACGCTGCAGATATAACGTCAAACCTTTGTAGCTCACTTCTCTTTGCCTTCAATGGGGAATCCTCTCACACAGCTGATTGGCACTAACGTGATGATGTGTGCCCTACGCGTTTCGTCAGCTGTTGTACTAACTTCATCAGGGGTGTGTCCCAGAGTAGTAACAATGTATATTTACTGTATAGCTAATGCAAAGTGTCCTGATTGGGTAAAAATACTCAATCAATTGAAACTGAATTATAGCATCCTGAATAAACATGATTATACATGGTACAAAATTACAGTAAGACCTATAATGGATTTATATAATCAAACCTTAAGTATAAGCACTAAATATAAACATATGTGTATATATATATTTGAACATATACAGTACACACATAAACATATAAAACATGATGTATATAGTTATAACAATTATTAAATCAGTGATAAAAATAAAAATGACTAAATTAATATATAGTACTCATAAATAATGAAAGTAAATAAATAATTTGATCTATGAAAATGTATAATAATAATATAAAAAAATGCTAATGAATTTCTAACCAATTGCTAGATTAACTGAAAAATAAATTATATATATATATACAGGTAAACCCCGTTAGAACGCGCCTCGTTATACCGCGATTCGATTTTTTTTTTGCGCACTGCACACACTGCACATACTCTCACTGCACACACTGCACACACACTGCTCACACTGACACACACTGCACACACTACACACACTGCTCATTGCTCACACTGCACACTGCACACACACTGCTCACACTGACACACACTGCACACTGCACACTGCACACACACTGCTCATTGCTCACACTGCACACACACTGCTCATTGCTCACACTGCACACACACTGCTCATTGCTCACACTGCACACACTGCACACTGCACACACACTGCTCATTGCTCACACTGCACACACTGCACACTGCACACACTGCACACACTGCACACTGCACACACACTGCTCATTGCTCACACTGCACACACTGCACACTGCACACACTGCACACTGCACACACTGCTCATTGCTCACATTGCACACACTGACACACTGCTCATTGCTCACACTGCACACACACTGCTCATTGCTCACACTGCACACACTGCACACACACTGCTCATTGCTCACACACACACACACACACACACACACACACACACACACACACACACACACACACACACACACACACACACACCCTCCCAATACACATATACATAAATCAGCCTTACCTTGGGGATGATTGGTGAGGCCTGTGGCTGCAGGGGGGGGGGGGGTTCTGCGTGCCGGTGGGGGTGGTGCTGCGGTGGAGGGGGTGATGGCTGCGGGGGACCCGATGCTGCGGGGGCTGGTGGGATGGCCCGGTGCAGCGCGGGGGGCAGGTAGGTGGGGGTAGGTGGGCGGTACGGCCCAGGGTGGGACGTCATTGTGCTGCGGCGGAGTGGCAGGACGACCCTGCGCTACGGCGGGGCGAGGGGGCCCGGTCCTGCGAGGGGGGGTGATGGTGCTGGGGGAGGGGAGGTGACGGTGCTGGGGATGGGGGGGTTGGTGCTGCGGGGGTCCAGGCAGCTGATCACCTGTTCCCCGGGCCTCCCTCTCGCGCCGGAGCTGATGACTTCCGGCAGACCGGCACTGTCGATAGGGAGACCAGTGCCGGTGCAGTTTTTTTTTTTTAACATATACTGTATTGTATTAAATTAACGGGCACGGCCCTTTGCCCTGCGAGGGAGAGGGAAGGGGCGGAGAGGGAAGGGGCTGGGAGGGAGAGGGAGGGAGGCGGCATGTGGCCCGCATGTAGGGCTTCCGGACACCTCTTCCTTCCCTCCTTACTCCCTCCCGAACAGGCGCGCGTTTTTTAAAATTAGCGCGACCCTGTTACTAACGCGGTGGTCTCGGGGTGGACCCAGAGGACCGCGTTATAACGGGGTTTACCTGTATATATATATATATATATACAGTGTTCGACAAACCTATACATTTGCACGCCCCGGGCGAGTGGATTTAACATCGTGGCGAGCTCCTATTGGCCCAAGCAGCACACGTGTGGTACTAGGTGGCGAGTAGATTTTTTTGTTCGGTGAGTAGATTTTTTGGTGATTTGTCGACCACTGTGTGTGTGTGTGTATATATATATATATATATATATATATATATATATATATATATTTATATATATATATATATATATATATATATACATATATACAGACCTAAAACGAGAAAATGGATTCATATATACTGATCTTCATCTCTTATTCAATATTTATTGTATTATCTCTTAAGACATTTTTTCAGAAGTATATTATCAGTTTTATTTATTCATATACAGTTAGGTTCGGAAATAATTGGACACCGATAGAAGTTTTGTTATTTTGGCTGTGTACCAAAATAAATTAAAGTTACAGTTAAATAATGAATATGGGCTTAAAGTGCAGTCTATCGGCTTTAATAATTGGACAATTGACTCAAAAGCTGTTTCATGGACAGATGTGGGCTATTCCTTCGTTATTTCATCATCAATTAAGCAGGTAAAAGGTCTGCAGTTGATTCCAGGTGTGGCATTCACATTTGGAAGCTGTTGCTGTGAACCCACAACATGCGGTCAAAGGAGCTCTCAAAGCAAGTGAAACAGGGCATCCTTAGGCTGCAAAAAAAAAAATCCATCAGAGAGATAGCAGGAACATACAGTAGGAGTGGCCAAATCAACAGTTTGGTACATTCTGAGAAAAAAAGAACGCACTGGTGAGCTCTGCAACACAAAAAGGCCTGGACGTCAACGGAAGACAACAGTGGTGGATGATCGTAGGATCCTTTCCATGGTAAAGAAAAACCCTTCACAAAATCCAGCCAAATGAAGAACACTCTCCAGGAGGTAGGCATATCATTATCCAAGTCTACGATAAAGAGAAGACTTCACGAGAGCAAACACAGAGGGTTCACCACAAGGTGCAAACCATTCATAAGCCTCAAGAATAGAAAGGCCAGATTAGACTTTGCCAAACAATATCTAAAAAAGCCATCCCAGTTCTGGAACAGCATTCTTTGGACAGATGAAACTAAGATCAACATGTACCAGAATAATGGGAAGAAAAAAGTATGGAGAAGGCTTGGAACGATTCATGATCCGAAGCATACCATATCTGTAAAACACGGTGCAGGCAGTGTGATGGCATGGGCTTACAATGGCACAGGGTCACTAGTGTTTATTGATGTGACAGAAGACAGAAGCAGCCGGATGAATTCTGAAGTGTATAGGGATATATTGTCTGCTAGATTCAGCCAAATTCAGCGAAGTTCATTGGACGGCGCTTCACTTTACAGATGGACAATGACCCAAAACATATTGCGAAAGCAACCCAAGAGTTTTTTAAGGCAAAAAAGTGGAATATTCTGCAATGGCCGAGTCAATCACCAGATCTCAACCCGATCGAGTATGCATTTCACTTGCTGAAGACAAAACTTAAGGCAGAAAGACCCACGAACAAACAACAACTGAAGACAGCGGCAGTAAAGGCCTGGCAAAGCATCACAAAGGAGGAAACCCAGCGTTTGGTGATGTCCATGTGTTCCAGATTTCAAGCAGTCAATGCCTGCAAAGAATTCTTGACCAAGTATTAAAAATGAAAAAATTATTTATGATTGTGTTAATTTGTCCAATTACATTTGAGCCCCTGAAATAAGGGGACTGTGTATGAAAATGGCTGCAATTCCTAAACGTTTCATACAATATTTTTGTTCAACCCCTTGAATTAAAGCTGAAAGTCTGCACTTCTATTGTATCTCGGTTGTTTCATTTCAAATCCATTGTGGTGGCGTACAGAGCCAAAATTATGAAAATTGTGTCAGTGTCCAATTATTTCTGGACCTAATTGTATATATATATCCCTGTAGAGGCGCAAGCATATATGCAACTGGCAGCAAAATGAAAACACAGCAGTTACAATGAATATCAAATCATGATGACAATTTAGCTATACAATTCCACCTACATCTCCCTGTCACATACACGAAGAGTCAGTGCAAGAAAACCTTTTAGTCCTGCCAATTAAAGAAGGGTATTTGTATCCTTCAGTTGCCCTTTTACTTTCCCAAAGAGACAGAGAGTCAATTAAGACCCACATTCTGTAAGCTTATGTTGGCGTGCTCCCAGCAACTGACATTATCTGTCCTTTCATCCGAAAACACTGCGAGGACATCTGAACTTACTAAATTTAGAAGCGTCTGATCATCCTGGAATTCTATGACAAAAGCAGAACATTTAAATATTCAGAGAGAGAAAATAACAATATAACATTTATTTGAGATGCCAACTTGCCATATACACCTGTTCTTACAGTATATACACTACGTGTACAGTGGGGAGAAAAAGTTTGTGAAGCCCTTAGGATTTTCACATATTGCAAACCTCAAATGTTATTAGATCTTAATCTAAGCCCTAATAATAGATGAAGATAACCTGATCAAACGACACAAAAACATGATACTTTTTCAACATTAAGTATGTGAACCTTTACATTTCGTACCTGGTGACACCCACTTGAGCAGCAATGACTTAAACTAAGCATTTCCTGTAACTGTTGGTCAGTCTCTCACATTGGTTTTGAGGAATTTTGGCCCATTCCTCTTACAGAACTGTTTCAACTCAGTGACATTTGAGAGCTTCCTTGCATTGACCGCTCGCTTCAGGTCCTGCCACAACATTTCAATGGGGTATCGGTCCGGACTATTTCTAGACCATTCTAAAACGCGGAATTTCTTCTGCAGCCATTCTTTTGTAGATCTGCTTGTATGTTTAGGATCATTGTCTTGCTCCATGACCCACTTTCGCTTCAGCTTCAGCTCACGGATGGATGGCCTGACATTCTCCTCTAGAATCTTCTGATACAATGCAGAATTCATGTCGTGTCAATGTTGTGAAACAGAAAAACACCCGGCGCTCTGGTGATAGGAAGTTCAACATCTTTACAAGGAAGGGGTACAGTGAATGAAATAAAAAGGAATATAATCACAACCCGATGACAGCATCTCAACCTTCGATGAACCTCTCTCCTTGGTTCTTATAGACAATGGTAATGGAAAACTCAGGGAGCACAAGTCATCGGTGGGTACATGAAATGGAAACACAATAATAATAATAATGCAATCCTGTATAGACACAACATTGTGTCAATGTTGGCAAGCCGTCCAGGTCCTGAGGAAGTAAAGCAGCCCCAAACCATTATACTCCCACCACCATTCTTAACGGTTGGAATGAGGTTCTTCTGTTCAAACGCAGTGTTTGGTTTTTCGTGAAACATAACGTTTCTCATTGAGACCAAAAAGTACTACTTTTGACTCGTCTCTCCAGAGAACATTGTTCCAGAAATCTTGTGGATCATCTATGTCAGGCCTGCACAACATGCGCCCGCCGGGACTCCCTGTGTGGCCGGAGACGGTCCCCTCCACCCCCACCCCCCTTCCCTTCCAGCACCAGGCGTTGACGTGCGGACACACTATCCACCCCCTCTCCTCCCTCCCCCCCCCAGCCCGCTCTAGCAGTGTGACCCGGAATTTCTGGGATCTGCTGCTAGAGCGCGTTTCTTACCTCGCGCTTCACCTTCTTGCCCTGATACCGGTAGCCGCGTGGCTCATACCTCCTGGCTAAGGCCTGCTTCCGCCGCCGCCTCGATCAGGTAGGAATGGGGGGTGGGGGTGTTGAGGATGAGGGGGACTGCTGAAAGGTGCTGGGGGGAGACTGCTGAAAGGTGCTGGGGGGAGACTGCTGAAAGGGGCTGGGGGGAGACTGCTGAAAGGGGCTGGGGGGAGACTGCTGAAAGGGGCTGGGGGGAGACTGCTGAAAGATGCTGGGGGGAGACTGCTGAAAGGTGCTGGGGGGAGACTGCTGAAAGGTGCTGGGGGGAGACTGCTGAAAGGTGCTGGGGGAGACTGCTGAAAGGTGCTGGGGGGAGACTGCTGAAAGGTGCTGGGGGGAGACTGCTGAAAGGTGCTAGGGAGTTACTGCTGACAGGTGCTAGGTGGAGACTGCTGAAAGGTGCTGTGGGAGATGAAAGGTGCTGTGGGAGATGATGAAAGGTGCTGTGGGAGACTGCTGAAAGGTGCTGTGGGAGATGATGAAAGGTGCTGTGGGAGATGATGAAGGGTGCTGGGGGGAGGGTAATGTGAGGTGCAGGGGGAGGGTGATGTGAGATGCAGGAGGGTATATATGAGGATGATGAGGGGTGCTGGGGGAGAGATGATGATGATGGTTTTTACCTGTGTGGCCCGAATCTGTTTTCCTTGGAGCAGTTCGGCCCTTCTCACTTTACAAGTTGTGTAGGCCTGATCTATGTGGTCTTAGGCGACCTTCAGATGGCAGCAGCGATTTTTTTTAGAGAGCAGTGGTTTTCTCCTGGCTATCCTTCCATGAACACCATTCTAGTTCAGTCTTTTTTTGATAGTTGAGTTATGAACACCCACATTAGCCAAGGTGAGAGTGGCCTGCAGATCCTTGGATGTTACTGTGGGGTTCTTTGTGACTTCCTGGATGATTTGCCGGTTTGTTCTTGGAAAAAATTTGGTACAGCGACCGCTCCTGGGTAGAGTGACTGCGTTCGTGACTTTCTCCATTTGAAAACTATCTCTCTGATCGTGGATTGGTGGAGCTCCAAATCCTTGGAAATGATTTTGTAACCCTTTCTAGACTGATGAGCATCAGTAACTGCATTTCTGACGACCTCAGAGATTTATTTTGATCATGGCATGACTTGTTTCCACACACCTGTACTGTGAATACCAAACTCAAAAAGTGTCTGATCTTTATATAGGGTGTGGCCTCCCAAACTCACCCATGAAGATCTACCTAATTATTTAAACACCTGATTCTAATTATCCCCTTTAATGTAGCTGATAAAACTAGGGGTTCACTTGCTTTTGCACATACCCGGAGTCTTAATTACTCATTGTTTGTCTAATTCATATATCATTTTGTTTTAAACGACATGGAATTAGGTTATTCAAGAAAAGACTGGTTTTAATTCAAGAAGGTTATCATGGAAAAACTATGACATTTCCGTAATTATAATTGGGGTTCACACAAAAAAATCGCCACTTTACATCAAACAAAAATCCCCCTGCAGAGTTTTTTTTTCAAGCTAGATTGTGAGCTCATCTGGGCAGAGACTATGTCGGTAACAAATCCTATGTACTGTGTACCGTGCACGATACTGTAATTGTGAAACGCGTTGAGTCCCATTGGGAGAAGAGCGCAATAGGAAATAAAGTTGTTGTTATTAATAATACTTCAGGGGATTTTCTTGGTCTCGGTGATGTTGAGTTTCAGCACTCCATAGACTTTAATGGAGTGTCACTTGTTGAAGTTCATGTTTTTTCCAATTAAAATGCCATATTTCTATTATCAAGACGCCCCAAATCTTGCTGATTTCTTCCCTTGGAGCTACTGTAGATCCACATAGCTTTGTTAATCAGGGCTCATAACGAGTCTTTACCTAAAACCAGAATGGACATTATTTTCCCTGGTGTCCACAAAGGTAATTATATGGAAAACAGCTGTTTTATATATCATTAGCATATTCTTAATGGCACATTATTGTAGCATTGTGTTATCATCCAATAATGTGATGTTAAGTATGGCTTAGGGGCCTATTCTAGTAGCTCCGAAGTTGTCATTGCCAAACCACACACTTTGGCATGCTCAGAAGTAGCGGAATGAAACGTGAGAAAAACCCTATTCTCTTTTGTAAATCGCATTTTTTAAACTGCTTCTATAAAAAGTGACAAACCACCTGGTTTAACAGCCAAAATGCACGGGTGGTACTTGCTTTAGAAGCAGAATGACCTGAGGTTGTGCTAACTCCATCCCGTGTCTTACTTATGGGTTTTGCTCTCTCAGCCAAACCCATATTTTCGGCTCTGGATGAATCTTGCAACACCAATCTCGCCACCCTCAAGGTGGCGTGAAAAAAAATGTGAGTTTTTAGAAGCGGTTTGCAGAGCCGGAGTGAAACCGCTTCTAAATAAAGCCTTTTCCACATGGATTGGACAAGCTATAAGGGCTTACAGAATAGCAAAGCACGGCGATCAGCTTCTAAAGTGCTCTGTAGAAGCGGATTGACACACTTTGGAGCTACGAGAATAGGCCCCTAAGTGTTTCTCTGATCCAGACCCTGAAACAGGGCTCAATTTCAGAAACAACGGAGAGGGAGATTTAAAGCAGAGGGTCTCTGCAGCTCAACCGCATTAATTTCAGCTCGGGGGACTCCCGAGATACTTCCATCAGACGTATTTTTAAATAGACATTTCCTGTGCCCTGCCGGAGCTGTTACCATCACCTTCCGATGTAGGTATCCCTGGAAGCAGGGGGTACCCGGAGCTGGAATCAATGCGGTTCAGCTCCAGAGACTCTCTGCTTCCCACCTAGTAAAAAAATTAAGTAAAAAAAAATACCATGAGGTAATGCCACTTTAAATCATACTGAACTGTGGTGTTTTAAAATAAACGTTTATCCAGTGGGTGATTATACAGATCCTTTGTTCCAATAATTATGATACGACAGGTTTCTTTGCAATTCCAAATATCATTCATTCTTAACGCAGTTTACAATACCCAACTTCACTTAGTACAAACATTTACAGGTTAACAATGGAGAACAGACTTGCGCATTATATTTTCTGTTCTGAAACTTGATTCGTATAGTAATTTCCTAACTACTGTACTAATTTAACCTATGCATAGCTTGTGAGCATGAAACAATACAATAAACAATCCTTGGAAACGTCTGGGCACACCCATCCAGACCCTGCAAAAACCTGATCTTGGGGTCTGGCTATGAATAACGCCAGGTTTAGGACCTAACTAATGTAGCGTTAAGTCCCCACGTTAACCTTAACAGACTTTAGTGGTAAGCAATGTTAGGCTAGTGGTCATGACATGCAAATGCATTAACAACCCTTAACACTATGATCTTTATGGGAGGAAACGGCTAAACGTTATGTTATTGTCCTTGAACGATACACCTAGTCCTGCTGTCATATCAAGGTAGGATAACATCATGTTAAGTGACTTAACAGTGCTTTGCGGAGCTAGGCCCTGGAGATTGACCTCTTTGGCTATACAATGACTTAAAATAGCCACATTCTAGAAGGAGCGGACACTGGTATTTGAACTGGGGTCATCTTGAGTAGTGTACTTGCCAGTAAGCTAGATGAGGGTGAAGTCGGTTCGAATCCCACTGTCAGCCCTAATTGATAACCTGGGTAAGTCATTTTATCCCTAGGCATAAAGCATGAAGCTGTAAGCTCTTCGGTGCAGGGACTTATGTGTTTACAATTCTATGTACATCGCTGTATACAATGTCAGCTATATATATGAAAAATAAAATATAACGGTAAAGATCCCATGCTCATTTTAATAGCGTTTCAATCTACAGTCTAGACATATTTGTTTATAGAGGAAATCCATCACAGGACCAAAGTGTACTAATGTCAGTGACTTGTTGAAGGGGTTACAGCTGAGTGACTTATACATTATTTGTTCTGGAATCCCAAACCTTGTAAGTATTGTTCTGTCATTTTAATGTTGGGTAAACCACATGGGCCCAGATTCACCAAAGGGGGCTAAAGTTTAACGTGCAATGGTGAGCTGAGACCTAGAGGGGTTTGACTTCCTCTGACTGCTCCTTTCTGTCTAATATCACTGTTTGTTTGACAAGCACACAAGCCCTCTCATCTCCTCCCCTTATCTTTATCCATTCTCTGATAAGGCGAGATAGGGATACCAAAAACACAAACATTTTCCCATTCAGGGGCCCTGAGCAAAAAACATACTTAATCGATTTCCAAAGGAACAAACGCAGCCAAATATTTGCTTTGAGCATGGTCAAATTTGTTTAAAAAGCCGAATAGTGTTACATTTAAATGTAATAGCCATACTGTAAAAATAACACATTTGGTCAGCGTATATCATTAAACATCCATGCTGCGTACAAAAAATAAATGTATCTTTGATACATAGCACAGAATTCCAGAATCCCTTTAAGCGACTAACAATAGAAAGAGACTGGTTAGGTATAACGCCCGGTTCAACTTGGCAAACAATTTTGACGCCGTTTCAATTATCTACATATTCCTTAGTAAATACTGTACTACTGTATTTACATGTGTGCTTCATGGGCATTACTTGTTTGCTCCAATATACCTAACAAACTAATTTTTTACAGGAGCACAATAGGGGAAAAAATTATTACATAAACGCTCACACACAATATATTTCTTAGTTTTGTTGCACCAATTTAATGTCGAAAATGTAATTTGCACTACTTTGTACATAGTCCCATTTTGCGTTCATTATTGTCACACTGCTCCTGTATTTCTGTGGACCCTGCTAATAACCAGTGATTAGGCTGTTAGTCTAATTTCTTGTGTTGACTTTATTCTTAAATAAATATAGAGAAGGTCAGAGTCCAGAACTACAGATGGTGTGTGTTTTTAATGATTAGTGAACATTTTGATCTAATCCACTTGTAATTAAAATGTGCAGAGGTCCCAATAATTAGTTGACCCCTACACAATCAGTTGTGGTCCACACTGGGGGCACCTGAAGGAACTTCCAGATGAGCCCGCTTCAGAACTGGAGAAGGATGAGGCCAAGCTCCTAGACCAGTGTTTCTCAACCGGGGTTCCGCAGGCATTCCTAAAGGGATGCATCTCATCTAAGACACACTAATAGAGAGGGTTTTGGTTCCTCAGAATTTCACAATATAATGATAGGGTTCCTTAACCAAAAAAGGTCGACACTCACTGTCCTAGAAAGTTGGCCAGCCACTGGCAAACTGATACCTATGACCACTGTTACCTATTTTTTTTTTAATGTATGATGAGATATAAATGTAAGTGTGTCAGGAAGGGGTAACTAGGCTATAAAATAAAGGTTAAGCCCTCTGGTTACCCCTGAAACCGTGGCTGCTAAATAGCACCATAAACCAGGTTACCTTGGCCGTAGAACTGTTAAACTTCGTATGTGTAAGTGTTAGGTGGGGTATTTGGGTATAAATACAATTATTTTGTTTGCAGGAGTTCGGGGGCCGAAGTTACCGATGGTCCTTTAATTCTCCCCGGCGAGCAGGCATGATTTGCCGGTATGTGGGGTGAATTACACCGGGGCAACCCAGTGTCCCCCAGACTCCTGAGGTTCAAGCTCAAATATCCCAAATCCATTTCCCTTATAAGTACTGTATAAGGTTCCCCAATGTGTATACTTTATGAAAGTGTACTTTATTAAGTTTTATACATTTGTTATAAGGCTCTATACTGTCAGATACTTATCCCTGACGAAGGTGGAATCACCGTTGAAACTCGTAGGGTTGCCGGGAGGACCAGTTTCTCTGGAACAGGAAGTGACATAGAATGCCGACTAGTTCGGCAAGTGACTGTCGCGGACACCGGAGGTTGCTGAACATCATGAACTGGTCTGTGCCCATATTTTAATACTGTGTTGTGATATCACATTCCTGATCACCAACAAGACCCAGGTACATGCTGGGTACATGCTGGGTACATGCTGCAACATTTCAGTGACATTTCTGCAGAGACTAATGGCCCATCGTATTAATAGCAGGGGTTCCTGGCAGTCCCATTCAAACTGAATGGGACTGCCAGGGACCCCTGCTGTGTTAATCCGATGGGCCATTAGCCTCTGCAGAAATGTCACTGAAATGTTGCAGCATGTACCCAGCATGTACTGGCTAGTTTAAGGCATGTTTTAGAATACTCGTTGTCTCGTCTGTACGCCTATAATATATACATCTTCTTTAACTGTGCATGCAATGTATTGTATATAATCTATATACCCTGTTCACTTATGTAACTGTACTTGTAACCATGTATTATTTGTCATTTAACTCTATGCCCAGGACATACTTGGAAACGAGAGGTAACTCTCAATGTATACTGGTAAAACATTTTATAAATAAATAAATAACATAAAAAAGAAACTGTTGTGGATTACAATTTCTAAATGTAGAAATTTGGAGCTTGATTTGGGTGGTTTGATTTTCCTTACAAAATGCACTATTGCATGGTCGCTGAAAATTCCAGGTAGGATACCAGAGGATTAGATTCTGTTGGGACAAGAGGATAAGATCGCAATCTAGCAAGGAATGGTTGCAAGATTTTAGGTTTGTCTGTGTGGGTTGGGAAATTAGTTGGTTTAAATTTAGTGACTTGAATTGTATCCAGATTTTGTTATTTTTAGGAGCAAGTCAATTGAGGTTGAAATCATCAAGAACTAACAGCTCACTCTTCACATTCAGAGAGGAAATTGTGCCAAGGAAGGTAGCCATATTAGTCCGGGATTGTAGTGGGACTTTGCAGCAGCGGTAGATGCCAGCAATAGAAATAGGCTTGGAGAAGCGGAGGCAAATTTTACCAATTATTTCAGGAGGGTGGGCTTGAGGGGCAATTGAGCAGCGTAAATTGTAAGGAGTCTTCAATATAAAAATACCACCCCTCTCGTTGACCTATTTTTCCTAAGAATTGAGTATCCCTGAATGGAGATGGATGCATGAAGCGTTTAAGAGTTAGTCATGTTTTGGTGAGAATTCTGTCTTTAGGCTTATGCAAAAGACACTGCACTTAGTTCATCCGCTTTGGGCAGCAGGCTATGAATATTTATAAGGACGACAGATGGCCCTTTTTGGAATTTGAAATGGGCATTTTCAGGGGTGTGGGACAGAGTTGAAAAGGGAGGGCCTGGGTTGAGTTCAATATCGACTGCTAAAGTGAGTAGTGGAAAAGATGTTATATCTTTGGCGCTCAGCACTAATATCACTATATTAAAAAATAAAATAAAGTAATACTGAAAGTCAAATAATAATAAATATCAATATACAACAAGTATCAATGATGTGGCCCGTCCATTGAGGTGCTCCATGTGGTGATAGGTACATGAAAAGATAAAAAAATCATAGCATAATACTGCAACAAACAATAAACCAACATACAACACACACTCAGTACTAGACAAACGCTGAGAACAACAGGTGACAATTAGCAATATAAACACATTTAATTAAAACATATCATGAATAAAATACATATGAAAGGGTCCAAACAGGACACTCATGCTCAGGAGAAGGTACCTGCTTACCAGAGGCAAGGAGGTATCAGGCACTGCACCTCTGAGGAAGGAAGCAAGACTTCCCGAAACGCGTAGGGTGGTCCTGCGTGACACTCTTCATTTTATTCATCTGATACCCCCCTTGGAAGCCCACTGCTGCAGCCTGACTATCGTTCGGCAGCGAATCTGCCACCATCTGCTATACTACACTACTCGGCGGAGCCTGGGCTAGACGCCTTTGCAGGCAACTATCCCACGGCAGCCACTGCACATGCGCAGACTAAATTGGAGACGGAGGCAAACACCACAGACCGGAGAGGTCTGCTCCCGTGCATACAGGAGAGCTCCACGCCCAAACGCAGACGCTAGAGCCAGCAGCTGATCATCCATAAGAAGTGATACTCTTTAAAATATCCAGTGCCTGATACCTCCTTGCCTCTGGTAAGCAGGTACCTTCTCCTGAGCATGAGTGTTCTGTTTGGACCTTTTCATATGTATTTTATTCATGATATGTTTTAATTAAATGTGTTTATATTGCTAATTGTCACCTGTTGTTCTCAGCGTTTGTCTAGTACTGAGTGTGTGTTGTATGTTGGTTTATTGTTTGTTGCAGTATTATGCTATGATTTTTTTATCTTTTCATGTACCTATCACCACGTGGAGCACCTCAATGGACGGGCCACATCATTGATACTGGTTGTATATTGATATTTATTATTATTTGACGTTCAGTATTACTTTATTTTATTTTTTAATATAGTGATATTAGTGCTGAGCGCCATACTGTAGATATAACATCTTTTCCACTTCTACTGTCTGACCAGGGGTCAGAGTTATATCACAGGCAGCCGGCCTATTTTGTAGGACCTAGCGCTACCCCTTTTTTTCTTCCCCTGCTAAAGTGAGTAACAATAGGCATTTGAATAATTGTTCCCAGGCTAAAAGGATGGGATGTTCACCATAGGTGATAGAATAAGTGGTGCTAGGTGTGCTGGTTTTCAGATCTCCACCAACATTCTGTAGATAATGCAAGGCCTTTTGAGTAGTCTGGGGTGTATAATTACATTGGGTGTGGACCAGGAGGGGGATGATTTGTACTGGATATAGAGACATTTACATGAGGTCACAGTAAAGAACAGAATTGGGGTAAGTCACAGGTTAATTATCAGAAAGGTACTGTAGATACAAAGACAAGGTTGTGCACCTTACTTAAATAGAGTTGAAAGTATTGAAATACAAGACTACCAGTAAACTGTTGTTGGTAGGTAGAGTTCATAATTTGATGTAAATTGTTGAGTGAATAATACAAAGATCAATCCCCTTCCAATCCCCTGCATAACTTTTACCCCACTTAAAATATTCACTTTATATTATGAACATTATAATATTGACATTATAAATGCAGTACTAGGCCCTATAATGATGATGCGGATGATACAAACAAAACATGAGTAAGCCAGGGGCAGTATTTGTGCTGTAATGTCGATAAGACTGATACCCAGATGTACTGAATAATGCTAAGGTTTATAACTAGCACAACTCAGGACTGATAGATCTTGATGAGCCGAGCTAATTGGAGTTAAGAGCCTTGTTCGAACGCCGAGATTGGAAGTATCCTTCAGGTCATAATATTTCAGGCTGACGGCATCTATGTGATGTTCTGAGCAGTGCAGCGTGTCAGAATTATCTGCTGCCTGTGCTCGTTAGTGAAGCATCTTTACTGTTGGTCTTTCACTTCTAGTAGACAGGACAGCTTATGTCTAAGAGCTGGAAGCAGCAGTTCAAGTGGCTTTCAAATAAAAGTAGTGGTCCTGTGTAAGTCTTAACATATCCCAGAGATGTCAACCTCCACAAACTGAAATCAATGACATTTGATCTTTCAGGACCCACAATATAGGATTTTAACACCTTCAGTTCCCTAATAACGTACGGTGTACGTCAATAAAAGTGCCACCCCCGGGGCCCTTATGTCGTACACCGCACCACACTGAAGATGTGGGCTGGCCCCCTGCCTGTCACGCCTCGCGGGAGCCGCATCACGTGATCGCTCCGAAGAGAGGTCACATGCTGCGGAAGTGCCGGAGGATCCGTGGCCACGGAGATGAAAGGGTTAATGAAAAAATGCTGATTTAATACGCGAGACTCCTATTAATATAGGCGACACAAATGTGCACACTCGCACGTACAAAATACACACCACACTTCATGCTGTTATATGCTCAGTGGCAGAAATTGCTTTAAAAAGTTGCGGTACTGTCTGTGCCTATTTGGAAGAAAAAAATACTGTACGTACATTCATTAAGTAATAGGTTTAAGTAATATTTCTACTGTAAAATAGGAAGAGGGTAGAGGGTGCTTAAAATATATATATTTTTTTTCTTTAAAAGACAATGGAATAGTAAGTTTCTACATAAAAAACAATAGTGGTAAACTGGGTGTGAAAATAAAAAAAAGTACTAATGTGAAAATAAGAAAGTAGTGGTTCTTTGGGTGTGAAAATAAGAAAGTAGTGGTCATCCTGGTCACACTGGTCATAAAAAAAGTTACCCATTGTGACGGGAGCTTTGTGACAGGCTATAATAATACACCACCAAATATATAACTGGGTTGAACTGGACGAGACTTAGATATGATAAAATATAATTTATTCCTTGAAAAAGGTGAACACACGAGATATACAAATAACAGACAAAATATGGACACTTACTTAAAGGTTAGGACAAGAAAGCCATCAGGATACAGGATGGGCCATTTCTTCCATAATTCAGTTGACATCACAGCAATACATGCAGATCATGAAGACACATGAAGAACAATTGAGTAAGGGGTGACTCTGACTTATATACCATTTCAACCCTTCTCTTACACTCAAGGCGCTGAGCTGTCTAGCAAAAATCTCTTTGAAGCAGATTTTGGCTTCCATTGTAAGTGTGAAGTATCACACTTAAAAACACTCAGTTCCTTGGTTCCTGCCCCCAGTATAAACAATTAGGGCAGTTACCTTTGATCACCGGGCTATGTTAATTCTTACAGGATGCTCTCCCTGCCCTATTAGCATAGCAGATGGGGGTATGCATTGTCAGAGCAGACCCAAAACCCCATATACATTTTAATACCTACACATATTAAAATACCCGGTTCTGGTAGGTCCAGCGGGTCCAAACTTTCCAGACCTTAATGCCGGAAGTGGTACACTATAGGGTCCAAATTTCAGCCCTCTACGACCTTCGGAACCGGAGTTTTACAAATATCACATAAACCGTTTCATATTTTATTATAAAAATCTCCGCTAAAAAGAAATCTCAGCGTATCACTAAATCCCCATTGAAAACAATGGGCTCCGCCGCCATGGGTTTCAATGGAGCAACTCCGCCGTTGTAGTCAATGGAGTTTCCCGCCATAGACTTTCAATGGAGGAACCACCGCCATTGAAGTCTATGAGAAAATCCACAAATCGTTACCTTCGTCCACACTCCGTCTGGTTGGTCTGAGGGGGCTGGGAATGGGCATGCATTAAAGCCGGAACCTTGGCTATATGCCACCCAAATCCCATCCCTCTGGTTATTTCAGAACCGGAGATATGGACTTACACATTTCACCATTTTACACTTAGTCGTTTTTTTCGCCATGCGGCTTTTCCCCATTGGAATCAATGGCCGGCGCCGCCATTGACAATGCATGGCGCCTGCCGCCATTAGAATTAATGGTGCGACCCTCCTCCGCTCGACCCTTTACGGGGGTCCCTCATTCCCGGACCCGGTGTGGATCGTGTGTGGGGGTTCCTAGGGGTTAGGGACAAAAAGAACCCAAGATTCCCACGCCAATTGTCGTTGAACTTGACCGTAGTGATTAAACTCTTTTAAAAGACATTGTATCCGCTTTTGCGGTGTGCGGTTTGGATGGCTGCCAACCTGTTCCTCGAGGCCGGCGTTGAGGAATCTCCATTGAAGTCAATGAGCCCATTGACTTACAATGGGAAACCACCGCTCCTCTCGGACGCCACCTGCTGGTCGTCGCTGGAAGGCAGGTCCAAAACCGCTACTTCTGCCATTAGAAAGCATGGAGGCTCAATGGCGACCTATGGATGGCTGCAAAATGGAGCCTGAAAAGGCGGGAAAATTACACAAAGGGCTATAATCACTATTTTAACATTAACCCCTTCCCTCCCGCATCAACCCTAGTGTATGTGTGAGTGCATACACCAGGATAACACAATACATTTACACTGGGGAATAAACACTTGGATATTGAAGCAAGGCAAAACACATTACTGGACCTCAGTCCAGTTAACCCCTTGCTTTCCTGATGAGAGTAGAGGGTGGCCAAATGGGGTGTAACCCCTTTAATCCCGGGCCAAATCCTCTCTATCATGACACCCATGCATCCCCCACCCCCTGCATATCATCGCATAGTAATCACTGCAGTTGAGACACTGTGCTTTATTGCTTACATGCAGTTAATAAAAGAGCCGTAAAGGGTTAGCCCTACGCATTCTCCCGTGCTCTGCTCTCCTCCTCCTGGGGAACACAGTTTAATTTAGGCCTTGGCAAACTTGCTTAATCTTTCAGAAAATATAACCTCATTATCTTTCCGTCAGTTTGATTACGGATTTTATCTGCGTTCGGGAGCTGGGGACATGCTGTTCTACTGACATAATCCAATCTTATTATTTTCTTTTTAATCTTTTTTTTAGTTGTGGAGTCATTTTTAACCAACGTCATTTTTTCATACAGTATGTCTTTTTACATATTAAACATGAGGAAATCATTACAAATCAGTGTGTGTGTATATATATATATAATAATATATAATACATACAGTATATACATACACACACACATGTATGTACAGCGTGTGTGCGCGCACAAGCCACGATGCGCAACTGCCTTGGCCAAAAGACAATATTTTTGTCTTTTGGCGCGGCTGCCGAGCATTGGCAACCTCACGACAGCAGTTAAGCCAATGAGGGCGAACCAGTCACTAAGCATCATGGCCGCTCCCCAACCCCCCCCCCCCCTGTACCCCCCCTTCCGTCTATCGGATCTCCTACTCTTCAACCTCAGACCACAGGTCGCGGCTGAAACGGGTGCACGCGCCGCCAGACACTCCGGCGCGCATGCAGCCGTGACCACTGGGACCGTAGCCTTACTAGAGAGAGGTGATCTGGCACACACACAATCAGAATAATAAGATGTCACCTGCCGGTGCCCACGGACCAAGGGGGATCGTCCTGCCAAATCCCCAAGAAGTAAAACAGGGAGGGGAAACAGTCCAGGCACACGGTCTTATCCAAAAGTAGAAACTTTAATCCAGCATAAATCCAACGTTTCGGCTGCGTATAAGCTTTCACCTTGACAAAGACTGCTTATACGCAGTCGAAACGTTGCATTTATGCTGGATTAAAGTTTCTACTTTTGCATAAGACCGTGTGCCTGGACTGTTTCCCCTCCCGCCGTAGCCTTACTAGGCAGAAACCTAGCCACACCCATCTTCTAGGTGGTGTTTAGCCTGTCACCTGGTATAGGATGACTTTGCAGAATTCAAACCACTCCCCTTGTAGGCATGGTGACCTGTTATGTCACTAGTAAGTATATATAGTGAAGCTGGAAGATTTGGGTCATGGCGGGATTGGCCCATACTGACCATTTCTAAATCTGATCCCCTTCCAATGCCTTGAGATAAGGCGGGTATATCCTCAGAGTGACGGGATATATAGCCCTGACGATGGAAGTATCTCTACCACAGGTCCTGGTGGGAAGGAGGCAAATCCAAACGCTGGGACAGTGAATTCCGTGCAGAACCAGTGCTAAGGGTACAAAGTCTAGGACCTCCCTAGGATAGTGGTGAGAGCTACCAGGGAAGAATACCCAATGTAACTGTATTATTTGCTACTCATTATTGTTGAAGAGAAGATGTCCTTATGTGGAACCTAATCAATAGAATGAATAAAGCTCTAGTTTGTACCAATAAAGTTCCTTCTGCCCTTCATTACAACCTCTTAGCATACACACCCAGCCCTGATGCCAGCACCCTGAGAAGGTAATTAGACACTTTTGAAGTGAAACTTCTTTTGTAGCCTGTACTAAATTTTTATGGTACAAACCTGCATCGTGGAGATGTGAAAGTGGAATGTATATGATGTCAGGTGCGTGCACGAGCACGCGCAGCACCGTTGGAAGGCAGACACTCGCAAGCGCACCACCACTGTCTGGCAAAAAATCATAGCACTCGCGCATGCGCAAAGCATCAATCACGCATGCGCAGATGCAGGGTATGTGTACAAGTACACATTTCAGTGCTGGAGAACATGCGATCGCGGAAACATTGTATACTATCCGGCACTCACGCATGCGCAAAACCTCAGTCGCGCATCCGTATACTGTGTAGTGCGCCATTCCCTCGGCAAGTCCATTATGACTGACATGTCGACTTCACTCGCGCATGCGCATCATTTACTTTACACCACATGCGCAATTTAATGCCTTATACACTGCAGATGCGCAAAAGTCTGCACCACCACCACCAGCCCATCACAGCAAAGTGAAAATACAACAAAACACCTTCCATCACACACATACACCCTAGCACATTGACGCACATAAATACTTGCTTGCTCTCCATTGTGTATACACAGAAAACGGCCATAAACGCCCTTCACAACACTAAACAACTCCCTCTGGCCACTGTCATCAGTGTAGAGATGGGTGAGGGGAGCGCAGCACAAGTATGAATGACTCCAACACAATCAATCGCTCCACAAGGGGGTTGGTAAAAACCAATCACCCACTGTGATCAGCACAAGTGGTCAAATGACCACAGTCAATGCCTGTCAGCAGTGGTAAAGCACAAGACAATTAATATCCCCAGAGAGGGGTTGGTGTATAACCAATAATTTGACCACTTGTGCTGATCACAGTGGGTGATTGTTTTTTACCAACCCCCTCGTGGGGTTATTGATTGTGTTGGATTCATTCATCCTTGTTCTGCGCTCCTCTCACCCATCTCTATTCTTTATTTCCATTTGGGGTCCTGGAAAGACCCTTTAGGGTTGAGCGCCAGTCGCTGGTCTTCGCAGTAGTGCACCTGTATTAATAGTGCACGCAGGAGTCCGGTATATGGTAGTATTGAAAACCGTTTATTCATTTTCCCTCTATTGTCAGTGAGAGCACCGTAGTCTCTTTCATCACTGTCATCAGTGAGTAGAACCAGGAACACTTCACCCGCCATTTCTACCGTCTGCCATTATATTGCATCTTCTCATCTCTATAGCGTCTAACTTTACCCAGGCCCTGCTACTGAAAGGTCACAAACTTTCAACACCTCAAATCCCATTTCTTATATAACATAATTATAAGGCTGCCACAGTACTACCATTCTTACAAACAAATGTAGCAGACAACCACTACGTGCTGAAGCATACCTGCCACGGTACTACTCTTTCTATAACACTAACCTCACATAGTACCACTACTTTTATATACCAACCTATACCAGCAACAATACTTGACTATACAAAATGAACACAGTATCTGTATTTCCATACGCAAAACTCACACACTATCAGTTCTTTATCAACTTAACATATCACCGTCTCGGTTATATTACTGACACAAACTGTTACCTTTGCCTTTTCTCATACGCCAAGTACTATAAATGATAGAAATGCCCAAGACAAACACCGAAAGAGTTTGAGAGTATCGAGCTCGAATTAGAGCAACTAAAACACCTAAACCAACAACAATAACTCGCCTACAGCGTAAGACACAGTAGAGACAACTAAACAAACAGCTACAAGTGCAATTACTCACAATCCAACCCTTACATTTACCTATCCCTTCAGCTAGCCCTGCTCCGTCAAGCAGGACCACCAGTAATCCACCACCTACTACTGAAATTACAGGACAGCGTACATTATCCTACGACAATTACAATTTACGTCTAACATACCAACTACAACATCCGGTTCCACCATTGATCCAGTCTTTCAATACCCTTTACATACTTTACAATCAAAAATATGTCTCGTACTTCAGTTATCATAAGTCAATTGAATCATGAATTACAACTGATACTCTGAAAGTTTGAATGCCAAAAGAAACAATACAACTAATACTCTCAAAAGTCTTCTGTTCTATCACAAATATCAATAACAACATACAACGTCACTGACCATGCACAAAGAAGTTTCACTTACAATGCGTGTGTACAGCACACACTCCCCTTTTTGTTTTGTGAGCTGTATAAAGGGGAGTTACATACATACATAAATACATAATCAGTGGCGGATTTTCCATTAAGCCTCTTAGGGGCGAACCTAGGGCGGCAAAAATGTCCGCCCCCATATACATTTGCTGCTCTCTCGGGCCTGCCGGGCCTGCTGGGAAGGCACTTGCATGTAGCTGCCGCCCTCCTCCTTCCGAATCGCCGCGTCAAATGACGCCGCAAGCATCTCCAACGTGATGTCACACGGCATCTCGTTGCCATGGTGACGTTGTGATGGCAGATGACATCATGACATTGCGTTACCACGGTAACGCATCATTGGATGCTGTGATTCGGAAGGAGGAGGGTGGCAGCAAGGAGGCGGCAGCTACATGTAAGTGCCATGGGGCGGCCGATCTTCAAATCCGCGACTGTACATAATGTCACCCAACATGGATCGGAACTAGTGACATTTGCAATAAAAATTGGTATTTTTCCAATGTCATAGTTCCGATCTAAGTAGGGTGACATACTATATATAGATATATATTATAATATACACACTCAAACAAATATATAACTAAATATACACATTAATATAAATATATACTATAAATATATATTTATACTGTATATATCTGTGTGTGTGTGTGTGTGTGTGTATATATGTATAGTGCGTGTGTATATATATATATATATATATAATATATAATATATATATATATATGCTACATTCCAAGAAGAACTGTTTTTGAGTAAACTCCTTGCCTGCTTTATTCAATGTATCTCAAAAGCTCGCACAATTAAAAGCATTTCATCAGCCACAGAATGGTATTGTCTATTCATTTTTGACTTTATATATATATATTTATTTTTATTTATTTATAAAATGTTTTACCAGGAAGTAATACATTGAGTTACCTCTTGTTTTCAAGTATGTCCTGGACATAATTAATATGACAAATAATACATGGTTACAAATACAGTTACATAAATGAACAGGGTATACATTATATACAATACATTGCATGCACAGCTAGAAAAGATGTATATTATAGGCGTATGTAACAGTTACAGACCAGATTAAAATGTGAGACAGCCTTAGTTTTGAAAGAACTTAAACCGGTGGTGGATGTGAGAGTCTCCGGTAGGTTGTTCCAGTTTTGGGGTGCACGGTAAGAGAAGGAGGAGCGGCCGGATACTTTGTTGAGCCTTGGGACCATGAACAGTCTTTTGGAGTCTGATCTCAGATGATAAGTGCTGCATGTGGTAGGGGTGAGGAGCTTGTTCAGATAGCTGGGTAGCTTGCCCAGAAAGTATTTGAAGGCAAGACAGGAAAGGTGAACTTTGCGCCTAGGCTCAAGTGATGACCAGTCTAGTTCTTTGAGCATTTCGCAGTGATGTGTGTTGTAGTTGCATTGGAGAACGAAACGACAAATTGAATTGTATAGGGTTTCAAGTTTGCTAAGGTGGATTTGGGGTGCCGAGCCATATACTATGTCTCCATAGTCGATAATTGTCATTAGCATCTGCTGTGCGATACGCTTTCTGACCAGCGGACTTAGGGAGTATTTGTTCCTGTAATGTACCCCTAGTTTAAAGTCCTGTAGAGGGATGCTGCCAGGGTACATAGAGGATAGTGTGCAGAGGGCAGCAGGTTGTAGGTGAGTGTGTCTCAGTGCTCATGTCTCCAGCTTGGTCCTATCTGCTGCTGTACGACGCTCTCTCCATTCTCTTCACCAGGTGGTGGATTGTCAATATTAAGGCTGCCCAAAAGTTCTACAATATCACTCTCATCTATCATATCTTCTTCATAGCGGTATATATATGTGTGTGTAATGGTGTTTAAACAACCCCCCACACCCTCCACACCCCAATTGCAGATAGGGGCCATTACAGGGTGTGTGTTGCATACCTGCTGGTAATGAGGACTGAGTCGTCTGCGATGATTTTGCGACACAGGAACAGGTTCTGGGGTTCATACCTCACATAATACTTAGCAGTGCAGCGCCTCCATCTGCCGTAGGCTCCAGGGAAATGGAGATGATTTCCCACGGTAGAACTTGTACCTCTCCCCCCAGTTAGATCACATACCAGGCTGGAGGTATATTGCAAACAGGAATGGTTTATTACTACACACTTTTCAGGAACACAACAGCTACTCAGCAGTCTTCTGCCGGATACAGTCTCCTTAGATCAGCTCTCACTGGAGATGGTCCCTGGACCGTCACTACAGGCCAAGGGCACCCGCAGCCATCCTAGCTTTTCCCCACCTCCCTAACGGAGGCAGAGGTATGATCACACTCCCTCCTCCCCACAGGGAAGAGCACATGGGTAGGCTCCAATCTCAGGCTCCCAGACATGTGACCTGGCTTCCTCAGAGGGCAGGAACAGCTTCCAAATTTAGGGCGGTCCGGCCCTTAAGTACAGCCAAAAGGCGGGCATCCCGTTGTCCCAGCTACAACAGGATGCACCAACCCCTGCTGTCACTCAAATGCAGTACCAAAAGATGAGGGGGAAAACCCCATACCATCTACTGGCAACCTGATAGTACCAGGGTTTACTGCCAGGAGGGAATCAAACTAGTAGCCACAGATGGCATGGCTACATATATATATATATATTTATATATATATATAACTTCGACATTATCCACCCCAGCCTGCTTTCCAAGAACACAGATTACATATATAGTAGTTAATGAGCCGGTAACCGAGGCTGTAATTTGTGACACAGCAGCGGCTGTCCCTGTATGTCTCTCCCGCTGGCTCTGTTCTGAGCTGTCCTTATGATCTTGCTTTGCTGCTTCCCTCACCCCGGCATTCTGTGCTCAGAAATAAACCAGTGACTAATCTAAATAAACATGGGCACAGGAGCAGGTGTGCACTCCGCCCCCACGCAAGAACGTTTAACCTTTTCACAGCCTAAAAGTTTTGTAAGCAGCTTCAAGTTCTTGGCGGCTCTAGCCCATTCACTACCAGAGGGGCCTGCTACGCATTATTATTCATATTTATTTGTGAAGACCCAACATATCCCGCCGCGCGGTATAGTTATATTTCAAAAACATGACGTTACATACAGGTGAAGACAACCATGCACAAACCGATACAAACGAGGCAATGAGGGCCCTGCTCGTGACAGCTCACAGTCTACAAGAAGGTGGCTGCTTATTGTAGGATAAACTGTGTCTCAGGTTAGAATATGGCCCAGTCTGACAGCTGAGTTTACCATCTACATTTGGTGCACAGGGAGATAAAGTGACTTGCTCAAGGTCCCAGGACTTGACGCTGTGATGCGAACTGCGTTTACCCACTTCACAGACTTTGATATTACCACCAAGCTAGTCCTTTCTGCACCTTACTGCTAGGATTGTGTCTCACTGGTACTGTATGTGCGACTGTGTGCGTATCAATGTATTTTGCTTCCTTAGCCAGGTTCAATGTAAGGTAACGTTTTTCTATTTGCTCTGTGTCTGTGTAATTCTAAATGTGGGGTGGGGAACTCCAGTCCAAAACTGAGCCATGGATTGAGCCACCTGTGCGGAAGCAGGAATGTCCTGAAAACCTTGCCTGTTGGAGTCCCTTGAGGATTGGAGTTGCCCATCCCTTTTCTAAATCGTATCTTGTAATTATTGTTTTTTTTATACATCTCTAAAAGGCAGCATAATAATTTTACACACAGTAAAAAAAAAAAAAAAATAATTTTGTGGAATAAAAATTTCCCTATACATATTGCACAAGAGTTTACCTACACAAAAGATTAGATATAGATAGTAAAAAAAAATAAAAATGTATATATATATATATATATATATATATATATATATATATATATACTTGGAAATTATTTTAAAGGACCTATAGCTATCTGGTTTTATTTGTAAGATCACTTACACCTAACCTATGATTAACCCTGTTCATTTCATGTACTGTAACCATGTATTGTTATCACAATTGTGCCCAGGACTTACTGGGAAACGAGAGGTAACTCTAAATGCGTTACTTCCTGCTAAAAACATGGTCTACATAAATAAAATGAATATTAAAAATGCCAAAGCCATTACTTTGATCCTAGGAAGGACTCTGCGTTTAAATTAGAGAGAGGCTGTGTTCCCTTAGGATATTTGCCCTGTATTTAATCTCCAGGACCTGCTAAATTAAAAGGAGCATAATCGCATATACTCCACTTTCCCCGGGGCTGGAGGATAATAACGAGCATTATTTTTTCCCTGAGTGGGCAGGAGGATAGCATGATTATTTGCTTAACTGGTAATGACCTCATTATCAGCAGAAGGCAGAAGAAGAAAAAAACCCATAGCTGTATAGGGCGCACACTTTCACTCTCGCTTTTGTCGCTAAAATAATGGTTCTGGATTTGTTTCGTTTTGGATTTTTACCAAATTATGGGGGGAAACCGCTACAAAAAATAAGATTGAAAATGCTGAACCCGCATAATAAAAGCATGAAAAAAATGCTTTTAATGAAGTATAAAATCATAACAATAATTAGGAAACTAAAATAGTGTGATTGAAACACGTATAATAATACAGCGGTGAAAACAAATAGAAATTGGCACTTAGCCTGGTGTTTGGGTTTTGGGTTAAAACATTTCGGCGTTTTGGTCTAAAAAAAAAAAATATCCTAAGGGTAATAGTATTAGTGTGTATTATTGTGCTTTTTACAACTTATCAGTGTAATTGGCGTTAGGAAAAAATATTTCTTCACCAGAGAGAGGGACCATTTGGGTTCTGAAAGGAGCAGGATCTTAATATAAAGTTTTCGGTGGCAGTGATGCATTCCCAGTGTTACACAAATGTAACATTGTGGCTTATTTTTAAAAAAAGAGTCCATTCCCGCATAGGCTTATTGTAAACTTCATGGTAGGGTCTCCTTAGCAGGGTATTTGTGACTTAAAAAAAAATAAAAGTAGTGTATGTATTTTTACATAACTTTTTTTTGTTGAAATTTAACTTTTTCTTAGAAACACCAGTTTTGTGGACAGAGCTACAATCTATAGCTTGTGTCTTTTTGTAATAGGAAGCACTGCCATCTACGGCACTTATTCCCGCACCTGCTGTCTCTGCAAGTCTCCCAACATACCAATTAGATTGTAAGCTCTCCGGGGCAGGGTTTTCCTTTCCTATTGTCTGACTTTGTTGCGCCTATTGTATTATTCCTTGTACTGTATGGTCTTTGTAAAGCGCCAACTACACTGTGGGCGCTATATACATAAAGATATACTGTACATACATAGGATACAAAGAAAGAAAGAAAAAAAAATCACAAGATACAAGTAATTAAAACAGTTACTTTAAGGGGAATTTAATTACAATTACTCTGAGAAGTTGTTTTTTTTGACCCACTACATTGGATTGGCCCTCTAATAAATAAAACGTTTGGCCTATCCCTATATGTAGTTTAGGTACTCTACAGAATTGGCTTAGGACCAGGGGTCTCGATTAGCATTTCCACCTCCTGCAGCTGCTGATTGAGATAATGACTCCCAGAATTGACCCAGGAAGCTGTGAGCTGCATTGATTTCAACATAAACCATTTCCGTTCGTTAGCGCTGTCAGCTCTGCTCCCTCGCATCCTAAATAATCAAGAAATATCGCTTACCCAGACCCCATCACTTAGATGGATATATTTAATCAGCAGCAAGAAGAGCAGAATTAAAGAGAAGTCACATCGTCTATTACTGCAAAAAAAAAAAAAAACAACGATTTCTTTCCCTCCCTCTGGGTTTTATCGTCTAAAGTGGGGAATCAGTCTAATTTTGACACTTAACCTCTTCAATGTATCACAGAACCCTGCACTCAAGCAGAGCAGCTACTTATATTTATCTGTTTGATGAATGACGGCTTCATAATTCATTTGCAAACAAAGAACAGAGCAAAAAGGCGAATTCACTTGCCGCCTTGAAGACTGACAAACAGTCTTATCGGCGAAAGGCATTTCATGAAGATTGTAAAAACCCATTGCAGCTTTTGGAAAATGTTAAAAGTTTCACAAAAACAATAAAAAAACGTGTAACCCTTGTTCCCCCTCCCCCCCCCCCCCCCCCCCCAGACTCATCTGTGGTGTCTAGGGTGCGTGAGGGCAGATTACATGCGTAGTGGTGGTGCATGCCTGCGTGGAACAGGAGGGCCTGAGCTTCCCGCGTTGTTATTGGGGAGACAGGACCAGGCTTCTGGGGTGGTAGCCTCCATGGTTTAGTGGTGCAGCGTTTCCATCTTCTATACTCCCAGGGATATGGGATAGGACCTGTATAGAAGAACCTCCCTGGTCCAGGGTTGAATGCTCCAGACTCACACAACAGTCTTTGTATAAAAGTATTGTCTCTTTATTGGTCAGATCAGCGACTCCAAATGTAGTGGCGACCAGCAGCCACAACAACAACAGCAATGTCCCGCGGATTACTCCACTCTCCTCCCTTTACAAGTCCTTCCTCCTCTCCTTCCCTCCAAGTCTCTCCTCCGACAGGATGGTCTGGGCTTGGGCGGCAATAAACCGCGGCCCACCTCAGAGGTTAGCCTCTGGGTGGGGACTGGATTCTCCCCATCACTCCAGCAGTGGGGTGAGGGGCATTGGTCCACCGGGTCTATCGTGCTATCAGCTCTACTCAAAGTGGCTGCGTCTCTCCTCTCCTCTCTCTGCTCCTGTACGGCTTTACAGGTGAGACTGCACTGTATCCTCCAACTCCTCGGACAGAACAGCTACGTCACTCACAGGAGCTGGCTGCTAAATAGAGTCAGCCCCACCCCTCATGATGTCAGCAGAACCTCCCCTCCGGCTCATGCCTGCAGCAGAGTCAGGGGCCTGCATCTACCACTCAGGGCAGGGCTTGGAAGGGGGGAAACCCATGATGACTACTGGTGCCTGCTCTTAACAGGACTTACCACAGTAGGAGGAAGATAGGTATAGCCCGTGCTGTTTACAGGGGGCTACAAACGTTTGAAATAAAAAGTTTTTAAAAGGATTAAAAACACTTAAATTTGTTGATTTGCTTTAAAAAGTTGAGAACCGACACCATGTAGCCCAGGCCTGCACAACATACTTACATTCTTGTATATAATGTATACCTTGTTCATTTATGTAACTATATTTGTAACCATGTATTATTTGTTTTACTCTGTGCCCAGGACATACTTGAAAACGAGAGGTAACTCTCAATGTATTACTTCCTGGTAAAATATTTTATAAATAAATAAACATGCGGCCCGCCGGGACTCCCTGTTGCGGCCCGCGACTGCCCCCTCAAACCCCCTCTCCTTCTAGGGAAGGATGCGCTCAACTCCCCCAAGCACAGGGCTGACGCGCTCCCCCCACCTGGAACAGGGCTCACGCGCTCCCCCCACCCGGCGCAGGGATCACGCCTCTCCCCCCCCCCAGTATGATGCGGTGACGCACCCCCCCCCGAGCCTGCTTTACGCGCTGACGTGCCCCCTGCTCCCCAGCACCAGAAGTTGACACGCTGCCGTGATGTGCGCCCCCCACCCCCCATTCGTCCTGGCTGAGGCCCGCCGCCGCTTCTTCTGCCGCCGTCACGATCAGGTAGGCATGGGGGGGGGGGACTGCTGAAGGGTGCTGGGGGACTGCTGAAGGGTGCTGGGGGACTGCTGAAGGGTGCTGGGGGACTGCTGAAGGGTGCTGGGGGAAGATGAAGGGGAAGGATGCTGGGGGAGATGAAGGATGCTGGGGGAGAGCTGAAGGGTGCTAGGGGGAGCCTGAAGGGTGCTGGGGGGAGATGAAGGGTGCTAGGGGGAGAGTTGAAGGGTGCTAGGGGGAGAGCTGAAGGGTGCTGGGGGAGATGAAGGATGCTGGGAGAGCTGAAGGGTGCAGAGGGAGAGCTGAAGGGTGGTAGGGGGAGAGCTGATGGGTGCTGGGGGGAGATGAAGGATGCTGGGGGAGATGAAGGATGCTGGGAGAGCTGAAGGATGCTGGGAGAGCTGAAGGGTGCAGGGGGAGATGAAGGGTGCAGGGGGAGATGAAGGGTGCTGGGGGAGATGAAGGGGGGGTCATTGGAGGTATAGAAGAGGGGCATTGGAGGTGCAGGGGAAGGTCATTGGAGATGCAGGGGAGGGTCATTTGAGGTGCAGGGGGGTGATTGGAGGTGCAGGGGAGAGAGATGTGTGATGCAGGGGGGGAAAGTGATGTGAGGTGCAGGGGGGGAGTGATTTGAGGTACAAGGGGGGTGAGGGATGTGAGTTGCAGGGGGGTGGGATGTGTGTGGTGTGCAGGGTGTATTGTGTGTTTGATGTGGAGTGGGAGTATTATGTGTGTGGGTGAGGGGGAGAGATGGGGGTATGAGAGATAGGTGGGGAGTATCGCAAAGGTTGATAGTGAGGGGTGCTGGGGGAGATATGAGGATGATGATGATGAGAGGTGCTGGAGGAGATGATGATGATGATTTTACCTGTGCGGCCCAATTTTTTTTTCCTTGGAGCAGTTTGGCCCTTCTCACTTTTCGAGTTGTGCAGGCCTTATGTAGCCTATTCAACATGACACTACCCTTCCAAAGACAGGCTGCACCTGTAAAAAGTGCATGGGTGTTGGGTTCCCTGTCATACCTACAATGATCTAGAGCAGGGGTGCGCAATCTTCTTTCCCTTGCGCCCCCTGCTGGCTCTCCCCTCCTCCTAGCACCCCCCCCCCCCTCCTTACCTTGGCTCCGGCGTTCTGATATCATGACGCCATGGCAATGCGGCGTCACGTGTCAAATGACGCCGCGTTGCCAGAAGCCGGCTGAGCCACGGTAAGTAAAGTTTACAGAGGCCTTCACCGCTCCCCCAGCATTTCATTTAAATGCCTTCGGGAAGCGTGCAGGGGCTCTGTAAACCCCCCGCCCCCCAATTTGCGCACCCCTGATCTAGAGCAGTGGTGCGCAAACGTTTTTTTAGCCGCGACCCCTAAATTTAATTGTCCACTACACGAGCCCCCCTCCACTCACGGCCCCGAAAATCTAGGATTAACTCTGCGGGGCTCCCTGTCTCTGAATGGAAAACCTACAGCGTTAATCCCTTACCCCTCCCTACCCCACCTCTTTCCCCCTCCTCCCTCCTCCTTTCTTCTCCCCCTCCCTCCCCCCCCCCCCCCGATGACATAGATAAAAAGGATTCTAAATTATTTTACACCTCTTTTGATACGGCTTCATCCTTTTTGTTACCATCTGTTGGGTTGTTCATTTAACGAGTTATTCTACGTTGATACAGTACGTGTTTGCCAATGGGATGTTCAATTGCATGTTACTATTTTGCAATGGGTAGTACATTCTTGGAATGGGTAGTGAGACAGGAGGCCGGATGTAATTACATTTAACATTATCTGGATGATTTTTTGTTTGTGGGACCAGCGGATAGTAATCTGTGTTCCCGGTTGTTAGATACATTCAAGAGTTTGGCTGAAAAGTTTGCGGTTCCTTTGGCCAAAGAAAAAACAGAAGTTCCAATGACTGTGATATATTTCTTGGGAATCGAAATTGATACAGTAAAGTGAAGAGTAAATATGTCAATGTACCCCAAAGAAAATTCCCTTATATGCACACCTCTGATTTTAAAATATAACTTCTAATGTTATTACTTAAAACATATATTAATTATTTGTATTTGTAATTTGTAATTCAATGTGTTCGAGTGGTCATTTATGTATGAGGGATTTAGGTACCTTGTTTATTTTTTTTTTAAACACTGTTACACAAACACTAGGTAATATATGTTTTAAGTAATAACATTAAAAGTTATATTTTAAATTCAGAGGTGTGCATATAAGTGATTTTTCTTTGGGGTACATTGACCTCTGTACTCTTCACTTTACTGATTCACTTTCAGTTCACAGTTTGCACCCACTTTACAATTATCGAATGGATTCTTTTGTTAATTAGTATGGTTTAAGTCGATCACTCCCTATCCCTATCCTCCTTTTCTAATAGAAATTGATACCCTGGAAATGATTTGTAGATTGCCACAGGAAAAATATATTGCATTTGTTGTTATTGTAGCAGAGGTGAGGAGTTATGATACAGTTAAAACAGTTACAATCATTGTTGGGTCTTTGGGCGTTTGCTGGAAGAATAATGCAGACGGGAAGAGTTTTCTGCAGAAAATTAGCAACGGCAACAAGGGGAGTTAAGAGTCCGCATCATTTTGCCAGGATAACAAAACCAATGAAGGAAGATTTGGGAGGTACTGTATGGTAAACGTTCTTGATCAATTATAACGGGAGATCCCGTTGGCAGTGTGAGGAGATACAAAATGGGGATTTACAGTGGTTCACCAATGCAGTGGGTTTGGTGGGTTTTGGGGCCTTCTCGGCAGGACAACCGTGTGCAGAAAAATGGCCACTAGGGTGGGAAGAAGAAGGTTTGACAAGGAACTTGACTCTTTGGAATTGTTTCCAATACTCTTTGCTGTAGAGATTTGGGGGAAAGAATTGAGAAACAGCAGAGTATTTTTTTTGCACAGATAACAGATAGTGAACAGGTTATCAGCGAGTTAGAAGACATGGGCAATAATATTTACACTAAAGGTGTTAGTAACAATGTTCACACCCCTCCTAGGACCAAAGTGAACTAGTTTCAATGACAAGTTTAAGGCGGCTCATCTTGGTAATTGACACTTTTTTTTTTACCCAAATCTGACACATTTTTTTTGTATTTTTATTTTTTTTTTTTAAGTTAGATTTTGGGAGGGGTGTGATTTCCTATGGCTGTTCCCTTGTGTGTGATGTCACTGTGTGATGTCACTGTGTGTTCAGCAAACGCTTGTACAGCCAGTCCCCCTCCCCACATCTTTGTTAGCTCTCTGATAAGGACAAGGTGGGATAAGGGGAAAGAAAAATATATATTTATTACAGAACCATTAAAGAAATCGAACTGCGTCAAATGCATCTAAATTATTATTAAGTACTTTGCAAGAGAAATATAAAAGGGCCTAAACGTATTAAGAAAAAAAATTGCAGGAGATTAAATTAAATAAAGAACAGGTGAGTTTTCTTTTAAAGATTCGACTTTTTTTAACATTAAATAAAAATACCACTATTGGGTGCGTTTGTATGTCTCAGATAGGTCTGCAACCCTGCCTTTCCCCATTATCCTTTAGCAAATAGTGCTTCCACTGCAGCCAGGGATGCTGGGTAATGACATGCAAATGCATAATATGCAAATGAGCACAGTGTGTCACTCTTCTCATCCATTCTAACAATATTTAGTTGTAGCTCTTGTCTATATCTAGCTCTCTGCTGCCATCCCGTGGACATGTATAAGTATATTTTTCAATATTATTTAACTTGTAACATTTCCATGGTAAACAAAAGCTTTGGAAGTTTTTACAATCTACTCTGTATATTTAATGCAGTTGTTTTCAACCTTTTTTTTGGTTAAGGAACTCCAGAACTCGATTGTGAAATTCTGGGGAACCCCAATCCTGCCCCCCGTCTCTCGCCTTCCCCCCCCATTGCCCCCATCTCTCGCCCCCCCCCCCATTGCCCTGTCTCTCGCCTCCCCCCCCCTTCACCTCTGTCTCTCGCTCCCCCTCGCCCCGTCTCTCACTTACCCCCTTAGGCCACGCGTATAGTGCCCGCGACTGGTAACGTCACCCGTCACCGTCCCTGCTAGCGAAAGTTATATTTCGCTTTGCGTCGGCGTCACGGGCGTCCTGGCATTTGATTGGTTCAGAGGCTGTCACATGAGGCGACAGCCCTTGAAAAATCAAATATTGCCAGCTACCAAAATTCGCGATGCGACGTCGCTCCGTCGCTACGTCGCATTGTCGCCGTCGTGCTTACTATATGCGCACACGGCGGCAATGCATTTGTTTTTGGGCGACGTCGCGTCGCCCGTCTCGGGCACTATCCCCGCGGCCTTAGGCTCCGATTATACCCAAGCACTACAATGTGTGCAAGCTGTCATTAGTTAAACAGATAAGCCGAAGTAGCAGATATGATTGAATTCAGTGTTCCCCAGAGAAAAGTAAAAGGAGCTGGTTATCCTTAGAAGTTGTTAAAAAAAAAAAAAAAAACAGGACCGCTACTTTTAACCAATAACGTGATTAAATTAAACTGATTAAATCTTAGTTTTGTATGCTCTAAAACATAGAAATATAAGCATTTTAAAATAATGTTATACAGTGGCAGCAGAGACTGAAGATTTTCTAAAATAAATCTCCTTTTCTCTAAAAAAAATAAATAAATAAAAGAAATTGTTATAAAAATAATTGTATAAATACATGGTAGCAGTTCTCGGGTTTTGTATATTAAATAACTGCGGAACTCTGCATTTGTAACGAAAAGTAGTTTTAGTATCACCCTGCAACCACTAGTTGTGGAACATTTCCGTCTCCGTCAGTGAATTAGTGGGGACGGTGACTGCCTGATTACCTATTTTTGGGGGTTGGAGAAAATAAGACAAACAGATTTATCACACCCCTCCTGGGCATATCCCCAATTATAAGGGACTGGAAAGGGGAGAGATAAGAGCAGCACGAATAGACATTACATTACAGAATTAGGCAATTGTTAAAATAAATGCATTACATTTTTTTACAGGGCACATCTTTTTTTAAGGCAAATAATGATAAGGATAAGTTAGTTAGTGTATGTGTTTCGTGTGCCTGTGAAGGGGAACGGCAGCATTATCGCCTGCTAATATAAGGCACAGAACCACTGCTTTTTACCAGCACTGCAACCAATGCAGAGCTTGTTTTGTACGAGCTGCAGGAGACGGTATTATATTATATACCCCACAGTAAGTTAGGGGAAGTATTGCCGGTTTTTATGCGATCCTACAGACACTGCCAGTCCCTTTAAGTTCCTAAAGTCTTTGCCAGTTCTTAAAAGTTTATATAGCCCCGAAAAGATCCTACAGACATTGCCAATCCCTATAAGATCCTACAGTCCCTGTCAATCCATAGAGTCTTCAGACACTGCCAGTCTCTATTAGATTTTACTGACCCTGCCAGTCCCTATCAGATCCTACAGACGATGCCAATCCCTATAGGATCCGTAACAAACTGCCAGTCCCTTTCAGACCCTGCCAGTCCCCATAAGATCCTACAGACCCTGCCAATCCCTACAGGATCCTACATACTCTATCTGTCCCTTTTAGCCCCTGCCAGTTCTTATCAGATCTTACAGCCCCTGCCAGTCCCCATAAGATGCTACAGACCCTGCCAATCACTGTAAGATCCTACAGACCCTACCAGCCTCTTACAGACCTTGCCCAGCTCTAAATGCTGCTACACACCATAACAGACTGTAAGGGGCTATTTATCTTCTACATAGACTATGTAAGCCCTTATAAACCCTGCCAATCCGTATGTGCTCTTATAAACCCTGCCAGACCCTATAAGCTTTTATAAAACTTGCCCTTCTCTATAGGAACCTACAGACCTAGCAAGTCCCGTACAGACCCTGCCAGTTTCCAGCCGGGTGATACAAGCCTCAACAAGTGTCGAGAGGAAGGGAGAGAGATGGTGACTGACGTATGGGGAGGCAGGGACGGGCTGGGGACGGATAAACATAGTGCTTTGGAGTTAGGTGCTGTGATCGGCCCTCCTACTCCAGCTGTGTGTCTGTAAGAGCAGCGCACAGGGCATATGCCGGCGTCTGTATACATAGCACAGACAATGTGGAATCTGCTTGCACTATGACCTGCTCCCCTGAAGAGCTGGCAATCTAATTGTTTCTGAGAGGGTTCGAGGAGCAGGAACTGTGATTTATTTGTTTCACCCCCTTTGCACCTTGTTTCTGCGGCTACGATAGGAGCTGAAACCACTGTAAAGGCCAGGGTCCTTTACATATAGGCTGCCTTTGCTGCTTGTGGTTAGAAGGAGCTGGATCAGAGATCTCAGTCCACTTCAAAGACCAGTACTTTCTGTGTCGTGAGATTACAAGACGCTACGTTACTGCTTTTACAGATGGGTCTCTAATGCTGCATCGTAAGGTACTGGAACGTGAGCATCCGACTGGATTTCCCCCACTTCACAGACCAGCACATCTGCAGACAGCCTTCCTTTCCCCTGCTGAGGGTGTACAGAGCTGGGACCTAGTCTTAAACTGCTTTAAAGACCAGTGCCTTTACAGCTGGGTCTCCTGTGCTTACAATACCTACCCTGGAATCAAACTCTTCCCACTTCAAAGATCAGTGTCTTCACAGATCACTTACTCCTCGTGCTTTTCATGAACACAAGAAACTAGGTTGTGGGTCCCTTACCGTGTTTCCCCCCCAAGAGGCCTCAAAGACCCACCACTTCACCCACTCCAAAGGCTAGCACCTTGACAGCCAGGCCTTCTGTTGCACAAAAGTCACAAGGACCCGGAAACTAATCTCCAACCCACTCCTCCCACTTCAAAGACAAGCACTTTTGCCAAACCCTCTTTGCAAGGAGCAAAATCGTACACCCTCTTTTTTGTGTTTGTGTGTGTCAACACGGGAGTGCGACATGCAGATGCCGCCCGGGAGCGCATCCCCTCCCCCAAGGAACGCCGGACGCCTCTCTCCGCTGGCGTCCCCCCGCAACTCCCCCCGCAACTCACCCAGGGGGTCTCCGATCAGCTCACCCCGTAACTCGCCCCTAATCCTGCGCAAACTACTGATGAGCCGGAATAACCGTATGCAGAGACGCTTCACCGTGGCACATCCGCCCTGGTACGGGTAGGACGGGCACTGCCCCCTCGCTATACCATAGGAGTGCATAGTCATACTCGGCACCGCTTTATAATGTGGTGTGATTAACCCCTTCAGATGGGGTTCTGACAGCAAAGGGGTTCATTTATTATTTACCTCGCAACCAATACTTTTATTTTTTTCTTTGTACGGGGATAAAAATATTTGCCCTATTACCGGCCTCACCCTATGGGAGAGAGAAATATTACTGCGCCTATATGAAGATGACGGTATAATGGCGTGCGTTGCCGTATGTTCATGCTGTTATATATATATCCCATTTAATCTCCAATTCTATGTGGTTTCTATTTTTAAGAGATCCCGTTAATGTTTGTGGGGCAAACGGTGATGTGTGAAAGAGCGGGATTCTGTTAGAGATATCCTATAGGACAGCTGTGATGTCTGAGAGAGGCTTCTCTGGGATTTAAAATTGTGATCCCATGGAAGGCTATGGAGGAAAGTGCGATGTCTGTAAGACGGGCCCCCAGATTTTGATAGGGTGACATTGTAGAAGTCTATGATGTTTGTAAGAGGATGATATTGGCTTTAAGGAGGGTGATCCCATAAAACACAGGGGCAACTGTAATATGTATAATGGGGTGATCTTGATTTTTAATAGGGGCCTTTATTGAAGTTTGTGGGGGTATTTGATGTGTGAGAGGCTTTATAGTGCGGTATGATGCACACAAGGTGGGTGACTCATTAATGTGAGTTTCCGTGCAATAGTGCCCCGATCGGCACTATCACAATTCAATAAATAACCCGCAAGGTGCTTTATTTAACACCTTCACTGCCAGGGGGGCCTGCAATGCATTGTAGTGTGGGTTTCTGAAATGTAGTCATACAGTCTCCTGCTATATACTGCAGCATTGGGCTAAGATGCTGGGGGTCTTTTTACACTCTCTATAGCAGTGGTACCTAACCTGTTTATACTAAGCCCCTCCACTCCCCATTCTGTGCCCAAACAAAGTGGATCAAGGTTTAAGTGGTTAACAATAAGGATTCCCCTTAGTGAGATATATACATTGGTTCTCTGTAAGATTCTCTCTGTCCCTCTCCATGTCCCTTTGTCACTCTGTGTCCCTCTCTTTGTGTCACTGTTTCCCTCTCTTTGTCACTCCGGTCCTATTTGTCTCTCTGTCCTTCTCTTTGTTACTCGATGTCTTTCTCCTTGTCTCTCTGTCCCTCTCCTTGTCTCTCTGTCCCTCTCCTTGTCTCTCTGTCCCTCTCCTTGTCTCTCTGTCCCTCTCCTTGTCTCTCTGTCCCTCTCCTTGTCTCTCTGTCCCTCTCCTTGACTCTCTGTCCCTCTTCTTGTCTCTCTGTCCCTCTCCTTGTCTCTCTGTCCCTCTCCTTGTCTCTCTGTCCCTCTCTTTGTCCCTGTCCCTCTCTTTGTCCCTGTCCCTTTCCTTGTCTCTCTGTCCCTCTCCTTGTCACTGTGTCCCTCTCTTTGTCACTCATCACTCTCGTCTTTCCCACTTTGTGAAGGAATGCATCTGAAATACATAGTTATACTCCGTATAACTTTATAATGCAGCACGTCTCTAACAAGAAGGGTTATAACGAAACTTCAAGCTGACTGAGCTAGAAGGCTTCTGAAATACATAGCTATACTCTGAATAACTTTATAATGCGGCACAAAGCAGCAAAGGCAGGCATCTGAATGGCACTGAGCATTTTCTGGATATACAGCCATTTACAGCTACACTGAGTATAACTCATTGTGGCAAGCAGATCAGGTACTAACCCCTTTGACTGGTTTAAACATGCCCTAAAATACTGATGAATACATAAATGTTACCTGCCGTTAAACTAGAGTTTGCTAAGTGGAACTTCGCCTTTAACGAGAGATTTATAGCTGTTCTCAATGTTTGCCTTTGAATTACCAGTCAGGCATCACTTGCAGCTCGGTAAATATACGTAAATGTACATATACTGTAATTGTGTACTCAGTTTGGAATCCTTTATTCCTATGGTGCATGTATATTCTGCAGGGCAGCACGTGTGCAAGGACAGCTTGCACACATGGGAGCAAAGGATACAATTAAAATGTCATGTATTATAACCCTAAAACATTGATAGAATAAGAAGTTAATTCATTATTCGTTGCCGCCTAAATTCTTTCATTAGTCATTATTTAGTTGTTCAATTATTATTAGTTATGGAATTCTTTGGGTAATAATTAATTATTCATTATTCATTAATTACAATCTCAATTCAGAATTTTACCATGAAGATACTACAAGAGATAGGTTACCTGGGGCTGCCTGGGAAAAATGAGGTAATGGAGATATTTTACCCTTTAATAATAATAATTAGAAAAAAGCCATATTTGTTTATTTAATAATTCAGAAAGGTTATAAAATGTCATACTGTTATGTTATAAATTATACATAGCATAGGAAGCTGTTAATTTAATTAAAAAAAATGTTTGCCCTACTACAGTATTTTTACATAAATAAGAAAAAAGGGCTTGGATGTACTGTATCAGTCACAGTATCTTTTTAAAGGGTCCCACAGTTCTTAATAGGTTGAAAATTACTGTTACACTAAAGTTATAGGAGCAGTTAGAGATGGCGTTATAGGAAGCAGTTATAGGAGCAGTTAGGGAAGGGTTTATAGGAGCAGTTAAGGGCGGAGTTATAGGAGCAGTTCAGGGAGGAGTTATATGGAGCGGTTATAGGAGCAGTTAGGGGAGGAGTTATAGGGAGCAGTAATAGGATCAGTTATAGGAGTAGGTAGGAGAGGAGTTGTAGGGAGCAGTTACAGGAGCAGTTAGGGGAGGAGTTATAGGGAGCGGTTACAGGAGCAGTTAGGGAAGGAGTTATAGGGAGAGGTTACAGGAGCAGTTAGGGGAGGAGTTATAGGGAGCGGTTACAGGAGCAGTTAGGGGAGGAGTTATAGGGAGCGGTTACAGGAGCAGTTAGGGGAGGCGTTATAGGCAGCGGTTATAGGAGCAGTTAGGAGAGGAGTTATTGGGAGCGGTTACAGGAGCAGTTAGGGGAGGAGTTATAGGGAGCGGTTACAGGAGCAGTTAGGGGAGGAGTTATAGGGAGCAGTTACAGGAGCAGTTAGGGGAGGAGTTATAGGGAGCAGTTACAGGAGCAGTTAGGGGAGGAGTTATAGGGAGTGGTTACAGGAGCAGTTAGGGGAGGAGTTATAGGGAGCAGTGGATTGCCTCTTTAAAACTGTGCTCTGAAGTTCGACTCAAACGTCCCAAGTAACTTCGAAGTTCGCAAAGTTTGGATTTTGAACCCGCGATGCTGCCATCTACTGGGTTGTGGAACAAATCATAATGTATCTGCCATGATATTTAAGTGTTTTTAAGCAAAACGGATTCAAACAGCAGGGCCCCGTAAAAATGGTTACTCCTTTTCTTATACAGTATATTTGGAGTAAACAAAGAAGCCGTAATGTGCTTCCAACATGACAAATTATTGAGTTCATTTGTCATATTATTTACTGTTGTGTATTTGAGGTCACTTTGCCAGTAGCGCTCCAGGCACATCTGAATATGTAAATATATAATACTGTGGGTGTGGGTTTTGAGATTGTGTATTTCTAATGATATATTTGGTACCAGGCAAGGTGCTAATTTCCGCTTTGGGGACCACCCCAAGATAATGACTGGTAACGTTTCCGGTGTGTCTCCTACATCACTCGTGGTCGCCATCACTGATCTGGGGCTTCCTATTGGGCCCGGGGACCCAGGAAGCCTGGAGGATAATACATTTACGTGGTTCTAAAAATGTACAGAAAATATATATCCCAGAAAACAATCCCCAAGGCGAGATTACTGCGTTAAAGCTGCAGTTCAGGCTCCTGGTTTTTTTTTTTTGTTTGTTTTTTTTTTAACTTCAATAGTTTCATGTGGACAATCTCTACTTACCTAAAAAAAACTTCATAGCTGCCGGTCAATTCGTTCTCCGTCTATTGATCGGCAAAGTTTGGCGAGATCTTTAAATATGGGGAATATAAATCGTTGCTATAGGAACAAGCATGCTTGTTAAAATAGAATACAAGAAAATTGGTCTTTCAAAGTTGTTGTTTTTTTAAAACAGAAAATGCTAAAAGTATTTTTTCTTTCTGCAGAACTGATTTATTAAAAAAAAAACACACATGCAGGATATTGCCTGAACTGCAGCTTTAAGTACCGCACCTACCCAAAACCTCCTCTCCCCTGCAAAGTTGCCATCCACAATATTTAGCTGATACCCTTTAAATGGGATTTAGAATTCCTGCATGCGGCATGTGAACAAAGGGGGTGGGGAGGGGTGGGGGGGGGGATTAAAATTCTGCCAGCTGTCTGTAAACACCGCTAATAACATCTCTTTGTATGGGGAACAAGCACACGCGGGCCACGCTGGAACCAGAGCCGCGGATATGTATATCCCACGGGCATCGCTGTTTAGACTGTTTGGGGAAAATGTTTAACTTTGTGACTGCGGTAATCCTGCCCCTGACAGGATGATTTAAACAGTTCTGCAGCAATGGAAGTGTTGGGTTAGTGACTCTGCTAATTTGGAACTATAGCAAGATGGTATTATTATAAATAAAATTATATATGTATACAGTATATACGGACTGTATGTGGGTTTATATGCGAGTGTGAGTGTATATGGCTATATATAGTTTCTCCTTTGCTTAAGATTCTGGCACTTAACAAACGCACACGGAGATATACTGTATATGTATACTTTTATTTACATAGCGTCCACAGTGTACTCTGTGCTTTGCAAAAGAGACAAAAAAAACTGTACAGGGAATTATAATACAATAAGTTCAACAAAGTCAGACAATAGGGAAGGAAATCCCTGCCCCATGGAGCTTACAATCTAAGTGTATATATATATATATATATATATATTTTTTTAAATTTATATTATCTTAAAGGATTTTTATTGGCAAGCTCCCCTTGTTATTAGGGCCGTGCTTGAGGGTCTTTCCAGCAGCAGTAGAGTTAATGTCAGTGTATTATCTGGTTATTTTTACCAGCTGGACAAATACACCCCAGCCCCACCATGTGCTGAAGCCCAGTGGAAACCTCTAAACTCTGAGCATAGTTCCCATAGACCTTATACACGAGGCATTCATTGGCTCGCGTGCATTAAAAGAGGCAACCTTCCGTGTAACCCCTTCACTCCCAGAGGGTCATTGCTTTTCATGTTATTACATTCTTTACAATGTGTTGCAGTGAAGTTAATTTATTACGGCACCTCGTTAAAAATGCCTTTTTATTCATTTTTTTAATTCTTTCTAGGGGACAAAATGATCTGCCCTAGTGCTGGCCGTACACTATAGTAGAGATGGACAAAGTCCTGCAGGACCTATCTGTGTGCACCCGTGTATATGATGGTTAGGCCTCGGCCATGGTTCGGGCGGGCGGGCGGAGGCGCACTGAGGCTCAGGGAAAGCGGGTGCTTTCCCTGGCCTTAGACAGCGCGCCGTCCGGGGGCGTGTCGGGGGCATGTCGGCGGGCGGGCCAGTGACGTCACGGAGCTGGTTCGCCCTCATTGGGCAAACCGCTCACGTGACCAGCCCTGCGCTCCGGCAAGCGGGAAAATGTAAAATTTTCCTAAGACCTACGCTTTCGCGCGCTTGCAGAAGCGTAGGCGAGCCCCTACTAAAGCCGCTCTCATTGCGGCTGTAGGGGCTCAGTGCCGAGCGGAAGCGCGCCTCCGCCCGCAAGCACTAAACATGGACGCGGCCTTAGAGTTGTTACTGGAACTTTTTCAAATTTGCTTCGCTCAAGCTCAAGAAGAAATTAGAAAATTTGCCAAAAGTTTTTTTTTTTTAGGGTAAAAAGTTTGGGCGTAATTGGCAAGTCGAAAGGAAATTTGAAATGTCGATCTAAATTGTCAAATTTTACCAAAGCCCTAAAATATGGGGGGGGGGGAGAGTTTGAAGTTTGAAAAAAAAGAAAAGTTTGTGTGCGCCGAGCATGCGCATTTTAAGTGAAACTTCTTTGTCTTTTGCCACTGTTTTGTCACAGAAATTGTATTTGTAATGGTGATGTTTTTAATTAAAAATCAAAACACAATTTCAGTGTCAAAACGCAATGAAGTTTCACATAGAACTCGTGTTTTAGCTATTTGCACTTCTATATTTATAATAACTGTGAACTCAGAGTGTGGGTGTGTGTGTGTTATTCTCTGGGTCTTGCCCCCCCTCTCTCATGACTCGCTTCACCCCCCACCCCCTGCGGAGCTACAGACAGGGCTGTGTGTTTCAGTCAGTGTGTCAGTCAGTGTGTCAGTCAGTGTGTGTGTCTATGTGTGTCAGTCAGTGTGTGTGTGTTACCCCACGGCGGAGGTACGGAGACGGGGGAGGAGGGGGGTTCTGTCTGAGTGCCCCGGAGCAGCGCCCACTCTTTCCCCCAGCGGAGCTGTGTCCTGCTCGGCGGAGGTACGGGGACACAGGAGTGTTTGCGGCGGCTGACGGGGGGGGCTCACTGGGGGTGTGGGGGAGGGCTACGGTGCTGCAGGGGATGCGTTGCTGCGGGGGATGAGGAGCAGCGGGGGACACGGCACGCTCAACACCCCCCCCCCCCCTCCTCCCCGTTACCGGAGCAGCCCCCCTCCCCCCTCCCTCTCTCCTCCCCCCGGCGGAGCCACAGCGCCCGGATCTCGGGAAGAGAGAGGTGTGTGTGTGTCCAGCAGTGACTCCTCCTGGTGGAACCTGGCAAAACTGACGGCCTCTTCTGCCAGGAGTGATGTCACTTCCGTCTCCGATCAACTGCACTCACGCCGCTAAAGAAACTTTACTTCAAAAAAGCAAAATTACCAATTTGGCCAAAAACTGCCCGTCTCTAAATATAGCCTGCCATACTGCATATTCATTCTACTAAATATATCCTGTTCAATATCCAATGTCCATAGCTCTTACCAGATTGTAAGACCTATGGACATTGGATATATTCTGTGTTTTAATTTTTTTTTCCAACTTAAGTTTTTATTGTTTATCCAAGGGGGGAGTGGTGGGGGGGAACAGCATAATAAATTGACATTTCTTAATACTTACCTAGTATAAATTTAATATACGTGAGCAATTTGGGGCCATTTCTGTTTTTGAGATGGGAACTGTCTCTAGGGGCCTGGGTAATGTATAAATTCTTGGTAGATAGCCATTACAGGAGGGAGAGCATGAGACTTCCAAACCTTTTCTAATAGATACATATAGTTGGTCCCAAGGGGCTACCGGTTCAAATAAATAGCCTATCTACATTTGCGTTGCTGACCCTTTATTATACTCTGCACCTGGCGGCTGTTCAGGGACTGGGGACAAGGGAGGAGAGAAAGGGGAAACCAAAATATAGGGAGGGATGGTGGGAAACCGGAAAGAAAAAAAGTGTGAGCATGGATGAGTCTCCCTAGGGACATTCCTAATACTCACGTGCCCTTGGGAAAAAAAATCTGGGATGAGGGAGAACAGAAAAATAACAAGGGCAACTGTGCCATTAAAGACACAGGCATAGTTGGGGATAGCGGCCAAGACCCAATTGGTTTGGCTGCTCAAGCTCCATCTCCTGAGCTTCTTTGGGCTATGGGTTTAATGTAAGGATACGATTAAACTGTATTCATATCATAGGCTTGGACTGCACTAGCAAACCTTTAATAATTTTGTAATTACATGTGCCCATAAGCATACCATAATATGTCAGCATAACATACTGCTGTGTCTACACTCGCCACGTCAAATTGTTGGGTGCAACCTCAGAATAACTAAAGCTAGAAAACATAAATTGGCATTTCGGCATATAGTCCTTTTATGCGTGAATTTGTTTATGTTGAACCTTCAGGGTTCTAGTTCAGGGGAACCCCCACCTGCAATGTTTGAGCTCTCAGCCTAATTCCGCTCTGGGTTTGGCCATGATGGAGGTCGATCTGCTGAGACAAAGCCAGGGGGAGGTGGACCCAAGTCTAGATGGTTGAGGAAGGCCTCACCATCGTCCGGGTTCCTTAGTATCTGGGGTCTTCCATTTTTAATTACCATTAACCCAAAGGCAAAAGTCCATCTATACTTGATATTGTGGTCTCTTAATTTTGCCGTCACCTCTCTAAGATTTCTTCTTTTGGCGAGAGTGGAAGGTGCCAGGTCTGCGTATATCTGAAGGGATATATTTTGGAACTTGAGGTCTCCAGAGCCTCTAGTCACCGAGATGAAAGCTTCCTTTGTTTTAAAGTAGTGGAATCTCAGCACCACATCCCTTGGTCTGTCTCCCGGTTGGGGTCTCGATCTTGAGGCTCTGTAGCATCTGTCCAAGGTAAGAGATTCCGTTGTGTAATCTGGGAGGGCTGATGTTAGCTATTTGCCCATAAACCTCTCTATACGTTTACGATTCCGGGATCCCCCGAATCCGAAGACTGTTACGGCGATCTCTATTCTCCGCATCCTCCTGTCTGTCCTTGATATCAAGGAGCTGGGACTTCACTTCACTGAGCTCGATATCCATCAAAGATTGCCGGTTGATTGTGGCTTCGACCTTGGATTCCAAGGAGCTAGTGCGTTCCCCCAAGGGAGGATATTTCGTATTTAAGATCCTTCACTATTGTTTGCATCAAGGATTCCATTTTCTTGAAGAAGATAGACAAGTTCTCCTTTGTAGAGAGATTTTCGATCTCCACCACTATTTCAGATTCTGAACGTTCCATGGAGGGATCCTCTCCCCGCTCCGCCTGCTGCGCAGTTGGTCGACCTTGTTTTTTTAAATATTCACAAAACTCATTCCGGTTTTTCTTCTTTTTGATGGTTCTAACAGTTTTCGAGGCCTTGGTGATAAGGACTAGCGTGTGATGTTGTTTGTTTATTAGAAGACCAATCACAGCTGAATTTTTCACAGACTTAGAATGGTGCTCAGTGTATTACAGAACATGAGTTTCGGACCGCCGAATTAGACTGCACCATCCAGACTTTTCTGTGGGCATAGATCTTTTACAGCTATTCTCTTGAGGGGGGACACAGCAATGCCACCTGTGTGATTGTTATTTTGACTTGACTGATTCTGACTTTACTGCTCCCTTTTAGGCTTCTACACACAGAAACATGGGGGACTAGATGTTGAGGCTGTTTAGAGACCCATCATTGTCATCGTGGACGTTGTGTGATTTCGCTGTGCCTCACCAGCTGTGGAAGCTCCGGTTTACCGGCCCTGCATAAGGGGTGGTGGGGGGAGGACGAACCCGCACTGAAGCGCTTCCACAGTATGGCTGCCCCTCCTGTCTCCCCGCAACCGTCCCCTCAACCGGCAGCTTGATATTCTCCACTGATCTACCCGATCAGCTCTCTCGCCCGGCGGCTCTCCACTGCTTCTCTCCTTACCTCCCTGTGGAAGGTCTGCAACCCGTGGCACTTTCTGCTAGCAAGGGGCCTCTAAGGCGAGACCGGCCGCCATCTTGGGCGCTTTGCCAAGCCAGTGAGGAGGCTCTGGGGACCCGATATCGGTCTGCGGGGTGTTTTTTTCCGAGATTCTCGCCGCTGTTGGGCCCGGTCCCGCCAGGAGGGAGGTTTCTCCCAGCTTTCTTGGGGGATGCTTTGGTTTGCTGTGCGCCTTAGAGCTTGTTCAGCCCCTTTTGGCCTGGCTTTGAGACGGAGCTGCGGCGCCACACGTCTTGCTTGGTAGGTGTCTTGGCCACGCCCCATATTCTGTTTTTTAAGCCTTCCTGACTCCCCTGATATCCAAACACCCCAAAATCCATCCTGAGGCATACTTAGTCTCTTTATTCCCATGGATTGTACATTTTTATGAGCAGGGCCTTCAGTACCTATTGTTTTAGTTTGTGTGCATGTCTTGCTTTTCTGTATGTCAGGGTGGGCCAACTCCAGTCCTCAAGGGCCACCAATAGGTCATATTTTCAGGATATCCCTGCTTCAGCACAGGTGGCTCAATCAGTCCCCGCTTCAGCAGAGGTGGCTCAATCAGTCTTCTGTTTGATGCATTGATAATTGTGTGCGGGGTAGATTTCCTTATAATTAATCATACACACAAATATTTTTCCAATCTCTTTTAGGTACAGCGTAAACTTTTAACCCCTTTACTGCCGGAGGGACCAGCAATGCAAACCCTCTCCCCCTTTCCCCCCCACACCATGAAAAGACATGCACCTTTCCCCGGACGTGAGAAACAGTATTTTTATATTTTCCAGGTTGCAGGCACTTGAGTGGTTGGCTGAGTCTCATACAGGGAAACAGGAATGAGTCTATGATGATTGTAAGCAGAGTTCAGGATAGATCCATGTGTGTTTCACATACTCTGCATCCATAAATCTCCATTTACAGTTCTGTAGCTCACTGCGTGTTTTGGAAATAAGACAGCAGGTTAAATTTAGCTCTGGAAGTATTTCAACAACAGAGAAACGGAGCAGAAGGTCTGTTGCTACACACGGTTTCTTCTGCCTGTGGGCCCATCTCTGCCATTCCTAATGGTTATTTTACGGACATATGCCCTGGTGGAACTAAGGGGTATATTCATCAAGCGCCAGGACGGTTAGTGCACCCGATTCGGCAATAACTCTCACATTGACCCCTTATGTCGATTTGATGAATCTGCCCCTAAAAGTGATATTTTCAAAGGGCAGTCCATTGCTGGCCCCTTTGGCTGCAAAGGGGTTAATAGGTGACAATAGTAATAGCAGCGCTGTACATACTGTAGAATTGTGCAGGCAAGGAGTCCCTGCCCTGAAGAGGTTGCAATCTAATTATGAGGTACAGGGAGATAAAGTGACTTGCCAAGATCACAGGAGCAAGGTGCACTGGGTTTCAAAGCTGGTCTGCGGCGTCAAAGGCAGAGACATTAACACAAAACTATTCCTTCCGCTTACTTAGCTGACGAGTATCACACCAACCTCAGTCTATTCTGCTTTCTGGGAATTACTATCTAAGTGGGACAAAAAGTGCAACAAGAATGCCAAAGTTGCACGATGCTGAACTGGTTATAAAGTAGCCATTTTTAACAGCCCCAATAAATATTTGTGGTCTCTTAATACTTAATTTTTTTACTGAAAGATTTTAATTAAGAGAGGGATACAGGAGAGAAAGGGATGGGGGGGGAGGTGCATTCACATGTACAGATGTAATTACAATATATATATATATATATAATGTAATTTTTTTTTTTTTTATAGATCTGACAAATACAACTTTCATATAGTTATTTGCAGATCATGGTATACCACATTATGGTTAAAAAGGCATTGTCTTAGCACAGCTTTTATCTCTGCGGAACCAAGCCATTTGGGTCTGACGGGTACATAACTCTTACGGTTATTACAAGGTGATCTTCAGATGTCCCAGTTGGGAGGCGAGATTGGGGAGAGGGGAGCAGGTCACAGGGGAGTCGATTCCCTGTTCACACCTGGAATGCTCTTGTAGATCCATGATCCCCATGTGTGTAATATTTTTGTGTACGAGTCATGTAAGTAGCTCGTGATCTTTTCCATTGTATGCCGTATTCTTTCCTCAATTTGCACAATTGTAGGGAGTTCCTGTTTGAACCAGTGGGGGTGCCAGAGTGCATCTCGTTGCTAAGGCTATGTGGGAGATTAATCTGTGTGTTTTTATATCTGAGTCCTCCAAGCATATGTTCAATAAAAATAGCAATGGGTCCAAGGGAATTGAGCTGTCCTAAGATTCTTTGAGTTAGTTTTGTGAATTTTCTCCCAGAGTGGTTTTATATATGGGCACGTCCACCACATGGGGAGGTAGGATGCTCTTAATCCCCATCCCCTCGAGCAAATGGGTGACGTGCCTGGGAATATATGGGACCGTTTTTGTGGGGTGACATACCATCTGAGCGTCACCTTGAAATCATTTTCTTGTATTGTGGTGCAGATTGAACTTTTATTAACTGCGTCAAATATTTCTGACCAAGCTTCTGGTTCTAAGGTCGAGTTCAGGTCTGTTTCCCATTGTTTCGTGTATTTGGGTAGTGTTGGTGCTTCCGTCAGAGTGAATGCCTTATACATATGTAGCCTTGTCTTGGTTTTGTGTACTAATCTGCCCTGCCTAACATGAAAGCCCTGGTATCAGTGGAGGCAGTGTTAGGCCCAACCCGGGTTTTCCCCTGCAGTAAATGGCTTCCTTGAGTGACGGGGGGGGGGGGGGGGCTAAGGCCTGTATACTGCCAAATCAAGGGCTCAGACCTTGGTTCCTGCTCCTGTGTACTAAGGGAGCTGTACAGCCAAGTTCTTGAAGTGTCCCATTACAGGGCTCTGACTACCTTCCATCCCCTCCATAGGGGAGTAGGACATATACCCCTCATCCCATCAGGGGGTGAGGGAAGAGCAGAGGATAGGCTCTGGAGGTCTCAAGCCCCAGGGTTGATTCCAGGGACCATCCAGAGGAAAGAACAGAGTTGTACGAGTTGTATGCTGTGTGCTGTTGGAGAATAAAGTTTCAGTTCTTTTATATACTCCTGCCTGAGGCTGCAATCTATCAGGGGGAGTATCCGAGGGTTCTCCTGCAGGGATTGTCTCTGGTACTCCTGGAGCCTGCAAGAGATGGAGGTGCCAAACCAGTGAGAGAGAACCAGCTATCACCCCAAAGGCCTGTCCTGTCATCCCCACTAACAACGGCGGAACCTTAGGGATTATGTGAGCCAGCAGGTAAGAGGCACATGACACCCTGTAATAGTATAATCTCCCAGAGGGTGTTTGGGTTTGTACATAGTTCTGCGAAGTATGTGAGAGGTTTATGAAGCCTTTCAGTTGCAGGTATCTGAATGTTTCTCCACCTGGCACGCCAACCTCAGTTTTGAGGGTCTCAAAGGACTTGAGTGATTGATTCTCCATCATGTCCCTGACTGGTTATATTGTTAGGTTGCCAGGTGGAAAAGGCACTCACCGTGTGTCCATGGAGGAAGTCTGGGTTACTGAATAGTGGTGTCATTTGGGTGCTTGTTGGGTTATACTTCTGTTTGGTTTGTCGCCATATTTTTAGAGAGTGTTGTGTTGTGGGAGGGAGGTCATTATATGTTTTTATTTTGAGAACCATAATAGCATGTCTATGGGCAGGGCCGCAGACAGCTTTCCCAGGGCCCAGGACTAACGTTTCCACCCTCGCCCACATGTCGGCGGCCTTGTGAGAACCCCCCCCCCCCCCTGTTTTCTCTTACCCCCCCTCCCCCCTTCTTACACATCTCCTCACTCTAATGTATTGTTTAACTTCTGCCAGGGCTGTTTGTAGTTCTGCATGGAAGAGGTTTTTAATTTTGCTTAAAAGATCTACAGGCATACCCCGCTTTAAGTACACTCACTTTAAGTACACTCGCGAGTAAGTGCATATCGCCCAATAGGCAAACGGCAGCTCACGCATGCGCCTGTCAACACGTCCTGAAAAGCAATACCGGCTCCCTACCTGTACTGAAGCTGTGCGCAAGCGGGGAGACTATAGAGCCTGTTACACATGCGTTATTTACATCAGTTATTCCACGTATATAACGATTGCAGTACAGAACATGCATCGATAAGTGGAAAAAAGGGAGTGCTTCACTCTAAGTACATTTTCGCTTTACATACATTCTCCGGTCCCATTGCGTACGTTAATGCGGGGTATGCCTGTATTATATTTTTTTTGTTGAGGCGTGGGAGAAGATTTCATGCTCTGATTCAGAATATTGAGCACATGGGAATGTGCTCAAAATTTGTGATCTCTTAAATTGAAAATGAGTGAAGTTTTTCCCAATAAAGTAAATTATATGCCTGAAAAAGTAAAAGTAAAGGCAATTTGTGCTATGCAATTTTGAATGTTCTAAAGTGGATCATTGATTCAGTCTAAGAGCTGAGTGAGAAGATAGGATCACTGTCTCCATGGCAACAGGCAGGGCCAATAACAGTTCTCCATTTCTGAAAGTTCTATAGCGAAATGGCACTGGGGGTGCTGCAAGATAACCGGGTCTGATAAATAGTACATTCTGAGCAGTGATGTGCAAGTGCAGACCTGCTAACTTTTAAAATATGCCCTCCCGTGTGATGTGCCTGTTCCCCCGGCATGATGACACACTGCACGCCATCACATACCGCTCCCCTCTGAAACAATGACATGAGTGACATCATCATCATGCCCCGCCCACCCAGGCGCAAATCACTTGACTTTTAGGGGGGGTTACTTGATGACTCGTAACGCCACATCGCGTGAAGGGCAACGACATCACACGGGGAGCATCTTTTAAAAGTTAGCCCTGCTCACCCCAAAACTACATGGTTCCACCTTTTCTGGGTCTCCCCGTGTGATTTTTACCCTCCACCGGGAGACCGGGAGAAAGGGGAAGAACACCGTGTGTCACGCGGTAGGATCATGTGATTTGGGCAGGTCTGCAAATGTCTTCAAATGCGCTTGGCAAATTTCTCTGACATTTGGTATTTTGAAGAAAGGGAGAGTACTCAATTTTTTTTCCTCTGGCAATTTTGCCAATTTTCACCACAATGTCACTGCATTTGCAGTAATACAGGTCATGTGACCTGCAAATTGACTTTTAACCCTTTGAGTGGTGGAGAGAGTCCTGGTGCCCGAATCCCACGGCCACTCCGGCACACTGCGGTCAAATATCCGCTTTTAGTAGCAGTAACATGGCCGTTTTGGAGGAAACCGATGAGGCGGGATCTTCCTCCATTTCACCACTGGTTAGATATATCCTGCGCTCCATGGTAAAGCAGGACATGGTCTAACCCGGAAAAACACAGCATTTTGAGGATGACGTAGTCACTACGTCATGGCGCATCCCTCCCGCCGGAGTGTCAGTCCACATGACGTAGTGCAGTGGTTTTCAAACTTTTTTTGGTTAGGGAGCCCCAAAATTCGATTGTGAAATTCTGGGGAACCCCAACCCTCGCCCCCCCATAACTCACCCCGCTCTCTCTCTCCGACAGTGCGCTTTTACCTGACCCTTCCTCTCCCTCCTGTCAGCCAGGAGTTGATGCGACTTGTGGCACCGTCAGGAGAAGGGAGAGACAAGATCGCCGTGACCGGGAGGTATTTTGCGACAAACAAATTAGCTGTGTTTTTTCAAGAGAGAAGGGCAAATTTCAGCTGTAAAAATATAGCTAATATCTTTTTGCGGGTGGTTAATCGCATACAACTGGTTTATAACAGTCTCTCACAAAATACATATTTGCCAGAAACGCCGTAAAATCATCTTTTCCGGGACGGATTCTGTTTTATCCTAACAATCTCACGGTGTCTCCAGGAAGATCAGTATGAATGATAAACACAGAAAGAATAACAGATTTGCGTTTAACATTAGGCAGGCGAGCAGAATCTTATTTAAACATTTGAATAAACATAAAACATATCAAGTCAAGTTCTCACGAGGAAGGGCACGCTCCGTTTTTCTTTTAAGGTATTTGGACTTCTAAAGTGATTAAACCCAAACTAAAAAGTTTAAGCGCACTTCGGTTAACCCCTTCACTGCCCCGTTTGAGGACAGTGACGTGATGTAGGGTGACTGCGCAGAAGGGATTGCTACTCCCTTGTATGTCTTGTGATCAGTGTTGTCACCATAGGGAGATAGAAGGGTATATATAGTTCCACCCAATATGCTAGAAACAATTTCCTTGGTGTTGTGGCAGAGGGCCTCACTGTGAGTCCTGTAAATAGGTTTAAGTGTATAGCTATGTATATTAGGTGTCGTGTCCCTGTTTATTATTTTCACTTAAGGAACGTGCCCTATATAGTTGGCGCCTATAGTAATGGCCCAAGAATGTTCTCATGATGCAAGAGCCGATTACACTGAGAGGTTGTTTACAAAATTGTAACCTGCTATGTTGGAGCAATCCACCATAACCTCCATTTGTTCTTTTATTTTTGGTATTGGAACGGTTATCGCACTATTTTCAGCTACGAGGATCCCCTGATTAATGAGATACTTACTGGTGAAGTTACGTGTAATATTTCCTGTATTTTAAAGGGGATTTAAATGGCCATCCAAGACCTGGCTGCCATTTTATTTCCCCTAGGGACATTTAAACCTGGTAACTTCCCCGGTAAGTATCTCCTTTGTCTCAGGGGTACACCCAGCCCCCGCCCTGTAAAAAAAGAGAATAGGGGTGGGTGAAAAAATGGGTAGGAGGAAACTGCTTCTTTATGTAATGGTGTTTCCCCCACCCTACGGGAGATTCTGCCATTACCAGGTGTGTGGTGCAAGCTACCTGTAGGTTCACAAGAGGCTGAGGTGTCCGCCGATGGTTTGGGGGACTGCAGACCAGGCTTCTGGGGTGCATACCCGACATTTAGCTCATGGTACTCAGCGCCTCCACCTGCTGCAGGCTCCAGATGTATGGAGGTAATCTCCCACAGTAGAATGGTCTCCTCTCCCCCCAGAAAGATTACACACCAGGCAGGAGGTATATGAAACAGGAACGGGTTTATTCTCTTATTCTCTTCTGCTCCCAGCGCAGTCACTTGGCAACTCTGCCCAATGCAGTCACAATTCTGGTCTCAGACTTCAGACGGTCCCTGGACCTGCACTATGGGTTAAGGGCCCCCGCAGCAGTCCTAGCTCTTCCCCAGCCCTCTATTAGGACCAGGGGTAGAGGTAAACACTCACTTCCCCAATGGGAAGGAACCCTGGGCCTGCCAGTGCACAGCAGCCCGGTTGTGACTCCCTGTCTCTCTCAATGGTAGAGACCAACTAACTATAATTTAGGATGCAACCCCCTTAAGCACAGCAGGGGAGGGAACCAGGTTTGAACCCAGGATTGGGCAACCTCAGACCTAATCCCACCACCTTGAGTGGGGAAAACTTCTGATTGATCCCAACTCCCCCTGCTGGTACCAGGACTGATATGTCAGCACAGGGTAGAATAGTAGCCACCCCCAGCTATGGATACATTTAAATTTAGGAAAGCTAACATTTTGATGAAGGATCAGGACAAAACCGCTGCAAAAATAGAGCATCCTTTCTGTGACAAATCTGGTGTTGTTTTCTGCATCAATCGGGCAGTCAGGTGATTTTTACTCCTAAAGATCAAAACCTGCGATATTTGGAGGATCAGTACTAAAAAATATTAATCATTTTTTCATGGAAAACATCAGATTTGCTTTTGTTAGGGAGACACCACTGAGAGGCTGGATACAAATCAGTGGGACTCGCATGTCTGTGAGAGAAACTTCCCTCCGCCTTTGGGATATTTGGAACATCCCCCTATAACATCCCCCCTTCCTGTCCTGTCTTTTTATACTGAGAGTCTTGCGGATGTTCCCGCTGCTTAAATATACAGTCAGACCGCGAATACTCAGTATATGCGCATCTGCCGCCTCCCTCGTCTGGCTTCTCTCTCACATTTTCCTTTCTGGGTAGGTAACATTTATATTTAATGTGTCCTGCTCTTTGGTATGTTGAGGAAACCATTTATTTTGACACTATTTGCAATCTGTAATCCCAATCTGTCCTTTAAATCACCTCACAGTGTGTTTGACACTCATTTTCTCATGGCAGTAGCATATTTAGGGGTTTAGTCTAGATCCCCCGAAACAGCCAATCGGGCCATATTTGGTCCAAATTCCTTATTGACTTCACCTGCTTTGGTGGATATAGAATATAGGGTTCACAATCCGTGGCACATTTCCCATTAGGCCCGGACCTGTGGCGGCATACAGTGGCCACACTCACTTCCCCACTGATTTGCCGTGGAATGCGTGGGGCTTCTGTAAATTTCTCTTACCTTCTCCTTTGCAAAGCCCTCCTTCTTCTGCAGCATCAAATAACACTACAACGTCACATGGCGACGCGTTGCCGTGACAACGTGGCGTCACGTTGCAGCGTCATTTTATGCCACGATGCTGCAGAAGGAGGAGGGCGGCGCAAAGAAGGAGGCAGCCCGGGGTAAGTGCCTATGGAGGGCAACATTTTAAATCCGCCACCGCTCACAACGTCTTGTTATCAACATCAGTAATGGATGTTATGCTCCCTGAGGTTAACACAAATCCACAAAGCTAATTAAATGCAAAAACAATGGCTTTTAGTCATCTCATTAACATAGACTTAACGACATGTTCAGTTAGCATTGCCTCACGTTAGCAGGGCCCGCGTTAAGTATCTCTCTCACCCTCTCTAACTCAGGGGTGCGCAAACGGGGGGGGGGGGGGCGCTAGATTTTCTGGGGGGGGGGGGACCAGCGGTTGCAGAGGCCCCGCGCTCTTCCCAAAAGCATTTAAATTAAATGCCAGGGAATCGTGTGAGGCAAGTGAAAAGAAAATAAAGTGCGCAGCTAACTAATTAAGTGACGTGATAATAAGTGTTAAGAACATAACCTTGAGCGGAGCGTCTGCAGCTGCGATGGAGGGGGGGCTCAGAAACCCCCTAGACTAACAGATAAAGACAAAAAAGACACAGCGCACAACGCTCATAGTGCATAAAACAATATAATAAAGGTACAATTAATTAGGGTAAGTAATGTGCGTACATCAATATAGATAAAAATATGCAGTTAGGGATAATGTTACCCAACGCCTCAGGAAACCGGAAGGAGTATCCTCACAAGGGTTATGGCGCTGGTGTCTCGGATGCAGGATCCTATTGGTAAGTAGGTAAGTAGATCGCCTCTAATAAGTTCTTTTTCCCCCAAGAGCACGAGTCCAAAGCTGCTGCTGCCACTTGCAGTTCTTTGCCAGAGCACAGCTCCACACCGGCCGGGTCCTCTCACTCCCCTCTGTGCAGAAGCACTTCCGGGTCGATGACGTCACCACGGGGGGGGGGGGGGAGCGCTGGTAATCGCGCCGTTCACACTCGATCAGCTCAGATGGTGGGGTAATAAATTAGAGGTTGAGCTCTTGTCCCGTCATCCAACGCGTTTCGAAACGAAAACGTTTCTTCATCAGGGATATAAATTGAAGTGGTTCCGGATCAGTTATAAATACTACACGATCGTACCTCATTGGCTAGGCTATCAACTCTCACAGCCAATGGGAAAGTAATGGGGGCGGGTTAATAGTCCCGGTTTCGCGCGTCACTGGTAGCTAATAGCAACATAACATAAACATCACAAAAACTTTATTAACAACAAACATAGCTAACCACACGCGATTGATGAGACTAAAAGAGAGAAAACAGTGTTACACATAATAAAAAACGTACATGAGTGCATTAGTGGCCATGTAGACCAGGGAGGTTACTCTAATGGGCAATAAATATCACCATCCAACTGAAATAGGAAACATGAAAAGTCTGCAAAACCGATCACTAATAGGGGAGCATTAAGGTGATGTAATCAATCCTAGTACATATTAAAAAAGCATGTCCTAAGAAATAAACTAAAAGGACAAAGAGACAAAAGTTAAAAATCTGTTACTAATGAAAAAAATCCCTTAGATTGCTAAAAAATGCTAAAAAATATATATACTAAAAAATATATATAGACAAGTAAAATATGGTTGGGAACACAGAAAAATAATGTATAAACTTAATACAGGGACCAAATGTCTATGTCTTCATTTAAACCCCCTGGATACAGAGTATTTAGCTTGTGTATCCAGAAGGTTTCCTGCCTGGAAAGTTCTTTTACTCTGTCACCCCCTCTCCTGTTTTTGGGTACGTGCTTAATACCTTTAAATAATAGAGAGGAGGGATCACATTTATGGGATTGTGCATAGTGCTTGGAAAGACTATGCTTCATAAAACCTATTTTAATGTTGCGCAAGTGTTCTTGTATGCGCACTTTCAATGGGCATTTAGTGCGTCCCACATATAAAAGGCCACATGGACACTCCAATAAATAAACGGAGTATTTGCACCCAGAGAGAAAGACTTTTAAATGTATCAATGGAGAAACACATGGTATTAATGATTTTATATACTGTAACACTGACCATGTCGTTTATTTATTGGAGTGTCCATGTGGCCTTTTATATGTGGGACGCACTAAACGCCCATTGAAAGTGCGCATACAAGAACACTTGCGCAACATTAAAATAGGTTTTATGAAGCATAGTCTTTCCAAGCACTATGCACAATCCCATAAATGTGATCCCTCCTCTCTATTATTTAAAGGTATTAAGCACGTACCCAAAAACAGGAGAGGGGGTGACAGAGTAAAAGAACTTTCCAGGCAGGAAACCTTCTGGATACACAAGCTAAATACTCTGTATCCAGGGGGTTTAAATGAAGACATAGACATTTGGTCCCTGTATTAAGTTTATACATTATTTTTCTGTGTTCCCAACCATATTTTACTTGTCTATATATATTTTTTAGTATATATATTTTTTAGCATTTTTTAGCAATCTAAGGGATTTTTTTCATTAGTAACAGATTTTTAACTTTTGTCTCTTTGTCCTTTTAGTTTATTTCTTAGGACATGCTTTTTTAATATGTACTAGGATTGATTACATCACCTTAATGCTCCCCTATTAGTGATCGGTTTTGCAGACTTTTCATGTTTCCTATTTCAGTTGGATGGTGATATTTATTGCCCATTAGAGTAACCTCCCTGGTCTACATGGCCACTAATGCACTCATGTACGTTTTTTATTATGTGTAACACTGTTTTCTCTCTTTTAGTCTCATCAATCGCGTGTGGTTAGCTATGTTTGTTGTTAATAAAGTTTTTGTGATGTTTATGTTATGTTGCTATTAGCTACCAGTGACGCGCGAAACCGGGACTATTAACCCGCCCCCATTACTTTCCCATTGGCTGTGAGAGTTGATAGCCTAGCCAATGAGGTACGATCGTGTAGTATTTATAACTGATCCGGAACCACGTCAATTTATATCCCTGATGAAGAAACGTTTTCGTTTCGAAACGCGTTGGATGACTGGACAAGAGCTCAACCTCTAATTTATTACCCCACCATCTGAGCTGATCGAGTGTGAACGGCGCGATTACCAGCGCTCCCCCCCCCCGTGGTGACGTCATCGACCCGGAAGTGCTTCTGCACAGAGGGGAGTGAGAGGACCCGGCCGGTGTGGAGCTGTGCTCTGGCAAAGAACTGCAAGTGGCAGCAGCAGCTTTGGACTCGTGCTCTTGGGGGAAAAAGAACTTATTAGAGGCGATCTACTTACCTACTTACCAATAGGATCCTGCATCCGAGACACCAGCGCCATAACCCTTGTGAGGATACTCCTTCCGGTTTCCTGAGGCGTTGGGTAACATTATCCCTAACTGCATATTTTTATCTATATTGATGTACGCACATTACTTACCCTAATTAATTGTACCTTTATTATATTGTTTTATGCACTATGAGCGTTGTGCGCTGTGTCTTTTTTGTCTTAATCGTGTGAGGCCCCTGCAATGTCTCCCACTTCACTTACCTTGTCTTCGGTAACGCGGCATCAAATGATGCTGCGGGGTCACGTGCCGTGATGTCACATGACGCTTCCTGTCAAGGGGGGGAGGGCACGAGCGCTGGAGCTGGTAGGCAGGGGGGCGCGCAGCGCACAAACTTTGCGCACCCCTGCTCTAACCAATATTTGAGGGTCTGGACGGAGCTAACACCACCTTTAGAAAATGACTTCATTAACATCTGGTTATGATATGATGATGGGTGGGAAATGAGATGATGAGGATGGGGGGAAATGAGATGAAGATGATGAGGGGGGAGATGAGATGATGATGGGGGGGAATGAGATAATGATGATGATTCTGGGGAGGGCGCACTTTCCACAGACCCCACCCCATCGACTTTTCTCGAGCACTTTGTACATTTCACCATTGTGTCCAGTATTTTTGGATATGACACCTGGAAACCCTATATATATCTTATTATTATTATTATTATAGTTTATTTGTAAAGTGCCAATGTATTCGACAGCACGGTACAATGGTACAGAGTGACATAAATTACGTAGTTACATACCAAATAAGGACAGACGAGTGTAACAGATACAGAAGGTAATCAGGGCCCTGCTCCTGAGAGCTTACACTCTAGAGGGAATAAGGGGCAATGTTGAAACAAAAGGTGAAGTGGCTGCTCATTGTGGGATGGAGTATGCCTCAGGGTGGTGTTCGGTACATCTGCACACTGATCCCAATAGGGTTCGGGGGGGGGAGGAGGTGGATGTTAGGGGGTACACCAGAAAGGCTTCTTTGAAAACGTTTTTTTTTTCCAGGGAGATTTTAAATGTCTTAAAGCTGGGGGCAAGTCTTATGGTGCATAGTGGGGAACTCCAGAGAGAGGGGGCAGCACAGGAGAAGATAGATAGGAGTGAGAGGAGGTAATAAGGCAGGAGGAAAGGCGGATGTCATGGGCAGAACGTAGGGGGCGTTTAGGAATATATTTGGGGATGAGGGTTGAGATATAAGGGGGGGGCAGCATAGTTGAGAACTATGTAGGTCAAAGCTAGGGTTTTAAATGTAATTCTAGAAGATATGGGCCAGAGTAGGGATTTGCATAGTGGTCCAGCAGAAGTGGAGCAGTTAGTGAGGTACAGGGCTGGTGCCAGGTGTGAGCAAAAGAGGCTATTGCCCCAGGTGGCATTTTCCTAAGGCTGCATTTTCTATGCCTCCTTTTGTTCCTGGTATAATACCAGGCATGAAAAGAGGCACAGAAAATGCCGCTCTTGGGCCGGCTTGATGGCGATGCCTTTGTTGCCTCTGTAAGCTCTGGCATCTCCTCCTGCTATCAAATGGCAGTCACGTCGCCATGTGACATAGCAACATCGCATTTCCATGACAAAGTGATGCCATGACATCGCGTTGCATCATGTGACGTTGTAATGTTACATAACACCACGTAGTAGGAGGAGATGCCTACTGGACAAGGTAAGAGGCTCTGCACTCTCTTGGGGGCAATGACATTCTGAGCTCGCCTCAGGTACCGAATTTCAGTGCGCTGGCCCTGGGAAAGTAGATGAGTCTGGCAGCAGCATTTTGGATGGATTGGAGTTGGGACAGGTGGACAAAGGAAATGCCAACTAGGAGAAGGTTGCAGTAGTCAAGACGAGACTAGATGAGTGAGTGAATTAGGATTTTAGTTGTCATGAGTGAGAAAAGGGTGTATTCAAGAGATATTTTAGAGGTGGAGATGAGGGATTGAATGTTAGGAATGAAGGAGAGATCGGAGTCAGAGATGACCCCTAGACAGCATGCTTGAGGTGTTGGCGAGATTTTGGTATTATTGACATTGAGGGATGGTTAGGGTATAGGGGTGACAGTGGAAGGGGGAATGAGTATTAGTTTTGTTTTGGATATGTTAACCTTCAGGGAACAGTGGGACATCCAGGAGGAGATGGCTGGTAGACAGTTGGTGACACAGAAGAAGAGAGATGGCGAGAGGTCAGGGGAGGAGTGGTAGATTTGGGTGCCATCAGCATAGAGATTATACTGAAAGCCAAACAATTGTATTAGTTCACCAAGAGAAGAGGTGTCGAGTGAGAAGAGCAGAGAGTCAAGAACAAAGCCGTGTGGGACCCCAATAGAAAGAGGCAGTGAAGAGTAGGAGACATTAGAAAGAAGAAAACATAGAAAGAGTGGTTGGATAGGTTGAACCTGAACCAGGAGAGGGCTGCGTCATGGACACCAATGAAGTCAAGAGTCTGCAGGAGAAGGGGGTGGTGAATAGTGTTGAAAGCAGCAGAGAGATTCAAAAGCATTAGTAAGGAGAAATGACCCTTCGACTTAGCTGTGAGTAGGTTATTGGATGCACTTGTTAGTGCTATCTCGATGGATTGTAGAGGGTAAAACTACAGTGCATAGAGTACGACAGGGAGTTGGAGGAAAGAAAGGGAGTCAAGCGGTTGTATACAAGCCGTTCAAGTAGCTTGGAGGCAAAGGGGAGAAGAGGCAGTAGTGTTAGAGAGGCTGGGTCCTGAGAAGGCTTCTTTAGAATGGGGCTTGATGAGTGCATGTTTGAAGGAAGATGGGGATTTGAGAGATGTTATTAAGGTGACTTAGGGTGGGGCTTAGTGTGCCAGAGTGGGAGCAGAAGATATATGAGGAAATAGGGTCAAGGGGGCAGGTTATTGGATGAGATGAGAGAAGCGTTGATTTCTCATCCTCAATCACAGGGGGAAATGAGCTGGGGGTGGATTTAGTTGTGTGAAGGGAGGTAGGTGGTGCATGCCTGTGGAGCATGATATGAAGAGATGCAATGTCTGATGGACTCCATCTTATCTGTAAAGTAGGTGACGAGGTCTTGGGCCATGAGGGTAAAAAGGGAGTGCAGTTGCAGTTGGGCAGAGAAGGGAGTTAAAGATGATGGTTAGAGGATAAGCATTGAGGGTTAGAGAATAGAGTTAGTATGAGAGAAGAGAAGTATGTTTGCTTGGCAAAGGAGATGGCAGTGTTATAGGAGAACATTGGGGATTTATAGTACAAGATTTCCGCCAGTAATATTCAGCAGTGCGTGAGCACTTTTGGAGGTACCGGGAAGAGCTTGTGTGCCATGGTTGTGGCGATAAATTGTTGGGGGCAAAGTGTGGTGGCAGGAGCTGACATCTCTACGGCTGATCAAAGTGTACTGTTGTATATAGAGGTTGCTTTATACATGCATACATACAATTATATACACTTACATATGTGTTATGTGTGATTAAGGGAAACAACAAATGTTACACGATAAGGTTGGAATAAAATGGACCCCAAGAAAATTCAAATGTATTCATTTTTGCACGTAGAGTGATCATTTTTCTTTAACGACACTTCAATAGAAAGAAGTGAATAACACTGATATTTTCTGCTGCTATGCACGGCTGCCCCTTTCACTCCTAGAGTGCAGAAAGACTAGCAACATCTGACTGCCAACAGCCTTCCAGCACTCAACCATGGGATGGATAAGTGTAGCGATGTGAACAGAAGACAAGTATACTCCACTTCTGTTCCGATCATGTTCACCACGATCTCCCCCTGAAAATGAGCATCTCTAACATGACGTAGCCTGTATGTCAGGAGTGGCCAACTCCCACCCCTCAAGGGTCAGATTTTAAGGATATCCCTGCTTCAGCACAGGTGGCTTAGTCATCAACTGAGCTACTGATTGAGCCACCTGTGCTGAAGCAGGGATACCCTTACAACCTGACCTGTTGGTGGCCCTTGTGGACTGGAGTTGGCCACCTTTGCTGTATGTCATAAGGCCCCTATGAAGTGCAGAGTAAGACATTGGGTGATCAAAGGGTTATGGAGAAAAGTATGAATCTCAAAAGCACCCCTACATTATCAGTAGTCCCCTAAAGGCTCAGAGCCATGTACGATTAGGCTGCGCTTATAATGACAGCCGCGACGGTGACGTCACGCTGCGGTTGCTGGAAAAATGAAATTGACTTGACTTCCAGCGACCGCGACCAATCCGTCGCATCACGTTTACTATAGGCGCAAGCGACAGCGTCAATACATTCGTTTTGAAGCGATGTTGCTTTGCTGTTGCTGTCGGCGGCACTATAAGCGCAGCCTTAGTGCTCGAAGAGGCATTAAAAAGTAGTGGTACGGTGCCTAAAATTTTGCAAATATTGTAGAGAGAAAATTAAACATTAATGTTTCATTATTTTCTCTTATAAAAAGTATATACATATTAAATTATATTATATTTTAGGAGAATTAAAAAAATATATATATATATATACAGTATATATATATATATATATATATATATATATATATATATATATATATTTCATTTTTATATCTCGTATGTATATCTTTATATAGCACCCACGGCTATATTTGGCGCTTTACAAGACAGACAATACAGTGCAGGGAATTACAGTATAATACAATAAGTGCAACAAATAAGATCAGACAATGGGAAAGGAAATTTCTGTCCCAGAGAGCTTACAATCTAAGTGGTATGATGGGAATCTTAGGCCTCGGGCATGGTCAGCGCTTAGGCGCTGACCCGTGATGAGGCGCGTTTACGCTCGGCAGTGAGCCCCTGCAACCGCAATGAGAGCGGCTTTAGCAGGGGCTCGCGCACGCTTCCGCAAGCGTGCGGAAGCGTAGCCTGTGACGGGAGCTTTGTGACAGGCTATGAATAATACACCACCAAAGATATAACTGGGTTGAACCGGACGAGACTTAGATATGATAAAGTATAATTTATTCCTTGAAAAAGGTGAACCCACGAGATATACCAATAACAGACAAAATATGGACACTTACTTAAAGGTTAGGACAAGAAAGCCATCAGGATACAGGATGGGCCATTTCTTCCATAATTCAGTTTCAGATGTTGACATCACAGCAATACATGAAGATCATACATGAAGACATTTGACTCTGACTAATATACCATTTCAACGCTTCTCTTGCACTCAAGATGCCGAGTTGGCTAGAAAAAATCTCTTTGAAGCAGATTTTGGCTTCCATTGTAAGTGTGAAGTATCACACTTAAAAACACTCAGTTCCTTGGTTCCTGCCCCCAGTATAAACAATTAGGGCAGTTACCTTTTGATCACCAGGCTATGTTAATTCTGGCAGGATGCTCTCCCTGCCCTATTAACATTGCAGATGGGGGTCTGCATTTTTCAGAGCAGATCCAAAATTCCATATACACTGTAAATAACTTCATAACTTCAGTTCAGTAGTACTTACTGGCACGCAGTACATATTAATACATTCCGTCACGCATGACACTCCCAATGAGACTAAATATTACCGTGTAATACTAAAATTAAGAGAGATATTAATATCTGTCTCTTAGGACCGGCTAAACATCAGGTGTCTGTAATCCTTATGTGCGAATCAGTCCCACGAATACACATATATAGCTTTTAGCACATTCAGCCGAGGACATCTCATAATATTCTTAAATTTAATAAGTTCACTCATTCTGTAGCCCCACTCCAAAATCAGGGGTGTTTGGCCAGTCTACCAAATGGAGTGTCTGGCAGGATACTATGGTTTGTAAGTGTGAGTTTTAACACTCACAAAGCACTCCAGCTTCCTAAACATTTGGTCGCATTCCTTAGTAGGCAGGCATCTTTGAGGGTGACTTAAACAAAGGGCTAGAATCACTATTCAACTATTAACCCTTGCCCTCCCGGATGGATCCCAGTGTTTGTGTGGTGCAGTCACTGGAACAGAAACAATACATTTTTACAGGGGAATAAACAGTTAAATGGCTGAAACAAGGCAAAATCACATTACTGGACCCCAGTCCAGTTAACCCCTTGCTTCCCAGGTGAGAGTAGAGGGTGGCCAAATGGGGTGTAACCCCTTTAATCCCGGGCCAAATCCTCTCTATCATGACATAGCCGACATTTCAATTTTTGTTTTTCGTGCTCACGGGAGCGCAGGGCCTGTCGCGTGAGCGGTTCGCCCAATGAGGGCGAACCAGCTCCGTGACGTCACTGGCCCGCCCCCCCAACACGCCCCCGGACGGCGCGCAAACTAAGGCCAGGGAAAGCACCCGCTTTCCCTCACCATCAGTGCGCCTCCGCACGGCTGCAGTCTCTGGACCCAGCCTTAGAGACAGCAGATGAGGGAATAAGTGCAGTAGATGGCAGTCATTGGTAGCAGTGGCTGTGGCTGTGGGACAGTTGACATGAGTCTAGGGCCGGCTAAAGGGTATTAGAGCACTTCATTTAAGAGGTGAATTTTAAGGTTTGTCTTAAAGATGGGGAGAGAGGGTGTTTGGCGCATGCTGAGTGTGAGTGAGTTCCACAGTAAGGGGCAGTGAAGGGGAAAGGGTTTAAGGCGAGAGAGATCAGTAGAGGTGAAATGGGTGGAGGGGAGACAGTTATGGGTAGAGCGCAGGAGAAGAGCAGGGGCAGAACGAGAGATCAAAGCTGATATGTAGAAAGGAGCAGATGAGTGGAGAGCCTGAAAGGTAAGGAGGAGAAGTTTGTAGGTGATCCATAATTTGAGGGGAAGCCAAGAGAGGAGATGAGCAGAGACTGTTTTGAGAGAAAGTGAAATTATTCTCACAGCAAAATTTTAGATAGACTGTAAAGGAGAAAGTTATGATGCAGAGAGGTGTGAGCTGTATGTTACAATAATCCAGACGGGAGAAGATAAGGGCATGCATTAGAGTTTTAGCAGTAGTGTGACAGAGGAAAGAGGGGATATTGGCAATATTACGATTGAAGAAGCAACACATTTTAGCAAATAAAAAGATCACTTCTGAGCACATTCACATGCCTTAGACAGGCTTTGCATCTGATTCCCATGCTGTGCTTAAAAGCTGTGTTAGCTGCGAGCATTATCTTATAAGGGTTCCATGTAAAAATGGATTACAGGCAAAAGGTGACATGTGCTCATTTGCATGTAATTTCCCAGAATCCCTTGCTGCAGTGGAAGCACTGTATGCTGGGGATAATGGTAAAATGCAGGGTTGCAGACCTGTCTAAGACATGTGAATGTGCTCACTAGTGATCTTTTTATTTGCTATATATATAAAATCATGTTATTGAGAGAGAGCTATATGGTATATAAATTCTGCGTACATGGTGTGCTGTGTGAATAAAAATATATATTAATATATGCACATATACTGCTATGTAAATAACTAAAATGTAGTGAAAAGTAAATAAAAATGTAAACTAATCAGGCCGATTTAGGATCAGTGGCATACATTAAAATAATAATTCTGTAGGTTATTAGTTACTCAAGGATGAAGTTATTCATATCTGCTATTAAATAGTTAATTTAAACTCTTCTCAAATAATGAAGCCCTTTTTTTATTAAACATTATTCGCAATAGACCATGATTTTATACATCAAAAATCAGAATTCTCCACGGCCCTTGTTCAGTATTCTATGAATGGGGCTAAATTCTTAAACACTGGGAAGCTGCTGCAGAATTCTAAAAGAACGGACACATGATATTCTAGACACATTGTTGAAACAATACTGCTCTCTAGTGACTTTATACGAACGTCTGCTGTGTTTTGAAGAACCACTCCCGCAGGGGATCAAAAAACATGTTTTTTTTTTTGTTTGTTTTTTAACAACTTCTCATGTAATCTGTTTCCGTAGAAAGATTCAATCCCTGTTAACTGTTTTACTTGCTCAAAGTCGATTAAAAATGAGGTGTGTTTTGCTTTTCTCCGGCAACAGTAAATTCTAGCATATCTGCTACTTACGTTTATCTGTTTGACTAATGACGGCTTTATAATTACTTTACAAATAACCAACAAGCCAAAGAGAACAATTTACCACGGCCTGCGTTTTGACCTGGGATGAGTTTCGGGCCTTCTGGATCGGCTGGAAGAACAGTGTCATCCAGGTAAAGTTGCCCTCCCTGATTATGCTTTCCCTATAGGGTGCTAGTGCTTGGGGGGTAACTCCAGTATTCAAGGGCGATCAACAGGTCAGGTTTTCAGGATATCCCAGCTTCAGCACAGGTGGCTTCTTGACCGAGCAACTGATTAAGCCACCTGTGCTGACGCAGGGATATCCCTAATATCTGGCCTGTTGGTGGCCTTTGAAGACTGGCGTTGCCCACCCCTGCACTAAGTTATGTCTCTGGGGTCTCTGAGGTCGGGGGACAGCTGACCATCTCTGATAGAGTCACCAGTTCAGGTAATTTAAAAAAAAACAATATATATACCAAAAAAAAAAAACAAGGATTGCCCACTACTGCTTTAAAAACAGGGGGGCATATTTGTATAAACAAAAACTAGTGGTACTCTGGGACCACTGATCTATTCCCTATATCCCAAGGTAGCTTGAAAGAGTCAGTACATTTTCCAGCATCCACTTAGATTGTGAGCTCTTTGGGGCAGGGACTCCCTTTCCTATTGTTACTTTCATGTCTGATGCGCTTATTCCCACTATGTGTTGTAATATTATGTTAGGTGTAATTACTGCTGTGAAGCGCTATGTACCTGGATGGCGCTATATAATTAAAAAATATACGTACATACATACATAAGGAAACGTTTGCGTGCTATTATTTCTCATTGCAAACCATCTCTGCCAATCAGCATCATCATTTATTTATTATATATATATATATTTATTTTTTTAGTAAAAACACGCCTCCGCTTAAGGGGGCCATTGCAATACTTTACAGCTAAAGAGTAAATTCAAATGATACACAATTATTTTGTTAAATAGGAAAAGCCGTAAGGAAGAGGTAAGTCTTACACCGTGCCCGGAGCAGTGGTAAAGCTGATATACACCTGAGCTCTGGTGGTAGCGAGTTCCAGACCTCTGAGGCTACGGCCCCAGCTCTCAGTGCTGCCCGCACGCCTAGCGGCGCGTGCACGAGTGAAAGCCGCGGTCTGTTTGTCAGCTGCAGGGGAAGAGAAGGAGATCCGAAAGGGAGGGGGGCGTGGCCATGACGTCACGTGGCTGGTTCGCCCTCATTGGCTGAACCGCCGCCGCGCCGTGGCCAGCACTCTGCCACAAGAAAACTCCAAATTCTTGTCGGCAGAAAATCTGGTAGCGCATCGCGATCGCTGCGCGCACGCAGGCAGCTACTGGGACCGGCCCCATCGAGGCCCCAACTTGTTCCCACAGCGCACGCCGTAGCGAGCGCAGCAGTAGACACAGGGACCGAGGCCTGAAGCTGCACACGAGAACGCCCACCCAGCATAGTGTGACGTACCCTTGGTACGCAGAGGCGGACCCACCCTGAGGACCTGAGAAGCCAGTATCCCTTATAGCCAGAATCAAGTTGAGGCTTCAAAAGAGACTGCAGATAGGCAGACCCATGGCCTTGCACGGTTTTATAGGCCATTACTTGATTTAAAGGCCAATTAAAGGCCAACTTGAACTGAACATGGAAAGTAACTGGAAGCCAGTGCAGCTCGCATAAGATGGGGGTAATATGCTCAAAGGGAGAAACATGTCACAGCATCAGAGCTAAAACAAAAACCGAATACAAGCTCTAAGAGTGCAGATTGTAGAAGATATAGCAATAAAACCGTAGTAAAGGGGTTTAAAGGAAGGCAGTCTGTGATGATGCAGCTAGTGATAGAGAAGGCAGAACACAGAAACTAGGCAAATAATAGATACCTGTATAGGTTTGAAAGAATTCTCACCAGGTGTCTGCCTCAGTTCTTATCCCCTTAATCTAGACTGCAGTTGATGTGGCTTTACATTTACTCATGATTGTGAACTGTCATTTGTGGTTCCAGCTGATCTATGTAGATCAATTCTGCTGCTCCAGAAGTGCCTCCGCAATCCCCAATGGCGTCCACTCGATCCAAAGTAGCAAAATGAAGAGGTGAATAAATCAAGGTACTGCCACTCCGAGGAAAAACCGGGGAAACCTTGATCTATTCACCTCTTCATTCAGCATCAGAGCTGCAGCATTCTGCACAAGCTGGAGCCTCTGCCTCAGGCACGCCAGTAGTCTTGCATATTAGGCATTCCCATAGTCCAACCGTGTCAACACAAAGGCATGTTCCGTACAAGTGACTCAAGGTTCATTTACAGCAGGAGGGGAAGCAAACACCTAAGGAGCGTCAGAAAGAAAACCCCAGTCTTAACAATGGAGGGCACTTGGGCTCTCGTGTTGAGACTCTGGTCAAAGACGATGCCGAGGTTACAAACCTGGGACACGGGCAGCGGATGTACACCGTTGATTAAAGACAGCTCGCAAATCCCCTGTCCCATACTCGGGCATCTTTCCGGCCCTATAATCATCAGTTCCTTCTTGTCAGGGTTGAGCTTCAGCGAATTTATCTCCATCCATTCTGCCACCTCGCCTAAGCAAGCCGTCGATGTAACAGCCGTCCCTGGGCTGCCCTGGAAAGAAACATAGATCTGGGTGTCATCAGAATACTGGTGACACTTCAGACCATACTTCTGGATGATTTCTCCCACTGGTCTTACATATACGTTGAACATGAGCGGTGACAGCCCCGATCCTTGAGGGACCCCGAAGGAGACAGGCCCTACCGGTGACACATGGCATCTCATAACAACATGCTGGGTCCGGCGCTGCAGGAACGAGGCAACCTATTGTAGTGCAGTCTCACCGATATCAGCTACGTTCCTCAGACAGTGCAGCGACACCCCATGATCAATCGTGTTGAAGGCCGCTGAGAGGTCCAACATGACATGGGCAGAAATAGAGCCTTTGTCCATGGCCGTCAAAAAGTCATCCGCCACACAGACCAGGGCCGACTCAGTTCCATGACCGGCTCTAAATAATATTAACGCACAGCGTTTCCTGTATTTTTTACGTAAGTAGCTTTAGCAACAAATCGAGGCAGTGTTAAGTCATGTTCATTTGTAACTGTTTCGGATTGGTGGGCCTATTTTAAGACCATACAGCACTACAGTGCTATTTATAAAAACAAACATTATTATTCCCTTGTGGCCCTAATACGATTGTAAGCTTTGCAGGAGAGGGACTTTCGCCTTGAGAATGTGCACTGCTGCAGTGCTTTACGGAGAAAATATATATATTAATAAACATATCACTATCTTTCGTTCAGTTTGGTCCAAGACAGGACTACATATTTCATTGAATTGCATATTTTTGAAAGCTCACACCTTGAGCTACATTTTGACTGTCTTCCTTAAACTAATATAACTGCGCTAAAAGCAAGGGTATGGCTACCTTTCTTTTTCGTTTTTATAATTTATTATAAATTGCCTTTCTCAGGGGCATCCGAATAGGGGAGTGCTTGCCAATCAATTATTTTCTTTACACTTAGCCCACCCTGCCCTTATACATTGTCAATAAGGGTAAGAGGAGGGAGGGGAGCTCCGCCTGTGCAAACTCTTGTTGACCACAACGTGACATCAGACAAAAGGGAGCAGCCAGAGGAAATCAAAGCTCTCCCAAGTCTCAGCACATCGTCTTGACATAATAACTATAATAAATGATCGACAAATAATTATAGGTCTTGGATGTGGATATAAAAGGCATCAGTTTCCCAGACGTGACCCCTTAAACATGTAATTGTCGTTAGTACACTTAGTCTTAGGATGAACAGATCCTTTTAATAGAAGTGGTTTGTGTTAAGACATTCCGCTCTCAGCTCGGCTTATCTCCCCTGTACTAATGCGTCTGTGTGACTTCCCCTTATCTGAGAGTTAAGAAGGAACTGCCAAACTCATCCTATTGTACCTGATTATCTCTGCTTCCCATGTTCCCGCAGTATCTGCAGGAAATATCCTTTGCCTTTAAAGTGGATTTTTTCCCACTGGATATAAATAAACTCATATTTTTACGTCACTTCCGCTGTGAACGAGTTTATTTACGTTTCGCTGACAAAAACAAATGATTTTTACTGGTGTCTTATTGTTTTATTGTTTCCTAATAAGTTTTCAAACCCCTTCCATGTGGAAGAGGATTATGACATTAGTAACGTATGTGAGAAACGGACTTATCCACATCACTGTCCCTCTTCATACATATACTGTATATCAATACCTAACTTTTGGGTTCTCTGTACGTTCTTCCGACTTACCACTTAGATTGTAAGCTCTTCTGGGCAGGGACTGCTTTTTACTATTGTTACGTTTATGTTTCAAACGCTTATTCCCATTGTGTTATATTATTATGTCACGTGTGTTACTGCTGTGACACGCTATGTACATGGATGGAGCTATATAAATAAAGACATGCATATATTCAAGAAATCACTTAGGGGCATCACTAACCCAATTCGAATCTCAGTGGCCGCTCTTCTTATGAAATTAGGCAAAGTCACTTTATCTCACTGTGCTTCAGGCAACAATATTAGATTGTAAGCTCTGTGGGACAGGGACTGATTGTGCCTGCAAAATGCTAAGTCCAGTGCATAGAGTGGTTCCAAATATGCAGTGGCTTATCTTTGCCTTATCTTTGCCATATGTTGTCGGTTACTTGCTGCTCTCATACGCACTGTTTGCACTTTATTTACCTTGTATTGCCATTTTGTAAAGCATGGAGTACACTGAAGGCACTATATAAATAAAATTATACATATGACCTTATTTTCCCTATTTAAGACACCCCGCAAACATTATTTCACAGCATTATTCTCTGTCACTAATATCTGCCGGGCAATTTGACGGTGACGTTTATGCGTAGGATGAGAACGGGAGCGGGTATTCCTAAATCAAAGATATGTTTTCCCAACTGTCTGATGGTGACTACAATGCTGTCATTGTTGGCACCACACATGTGCCCGTCCCCGTCGTCCCAGCAGCCAAGATCTGCAAAGAGCAATTGTGATAACTTCAGAGGCATTGTGTGATCTGTTCAATCCTGTGAACTTCGTGAGGTTAAAGGGAATGTCTCTGGATCCGCCTGCAGCAAATTGTAACTGCTTATTCATTCCTCCTGTGAGCAGGGAAGCTGCGGGGTCTGTGTCAGGACACATGGAACTGTATAGTTCTCAGTCCTGCTAGAAAGAAATTGTAATAAAAAGAAAGCAAGGAAATGTAACTTTAACCCCCAATGGGTTAAATATGCCCTTTAACATTTTGATAACATAACTTTAAAAAAAAAAACTACTCTTCATTTTGTATACATTACACTCATTACAATACAAAATGCAGAATAATCTAAACAAAACATTACAATAATACTAAATATTTGTGTGTATGTGAACTAAGTAGAAATAGCCATGTTAATCCAGTTGCGATACCTTTTTTAGTTGGACTATTTATATGTATTTTTTGTGCTTTAGAGGTGAACCTGTATAATGATACTGGGGATCTCGATATCTCTGTACATTGCGGCTCAATCACAGCACTTCTCTGTAGAGCACATCAATCTCAGTGCCCAGAAAACACAATCAGTTTAATTACCGTATCCTCTTAAAAGCTATAATCCCATTTACACGCTTGAAAAAAAAAATGGTACAAATTCCCTTTGCATTTTCTTTTTCTGACACACAACCTGAGTTGAAAACCCTCCTACTAAATACCACAGCTATTTTATTAGAACATTATTCACGTGGAAACCTTTTATTACGGGTCTTCTTTATAACTCTGCACTGATTAATACAGCTTTGGAATCCTTGCAGCTCAGTTATGTATTGTATACTGTATTTACATTTATAAAGTGGCAAATATATCCAGTGTTTTACAGAGATAATGCATGTCATGTACTTGGTGTTCTTATTCCCACTGCTTCGACTTTATTTTCCCTGCATACACTGTTGGCGCTATATAGCGTTTCACAATTACAGTATAGTGTGTGGTACATAGGGTTGTTACAGACACCGTTCCTGACCAGATGAGCTTACAATCTATGTTTTTGGTGCCTGAGGCACAGCGAGATAAAGTGACTTGCCCAAGGTCACAAGGAGCCGACACCAGGAATTGAACCAGGTTCAGTTAGAGAGAAACAGTCTGCCCTTACGAGCTGCCAATCTTGCGTTGTATGATGCTATGATAATGTAATCAGAAATCATGTCACACACACCACACGCCTGCGAAATGACCAATAAGAAAACGCCAGGATAACCGGAGAGATAAGGGCAGGAAACTCCACTCTACACATTAACAGAAGAGACTTCAAAACAGATGTAAAAAATACTTACACTTGTCTACTTTTCAAGGCACTAATTACCTGGCGTTTCATTATTATTAAACAGATCCAGCTTTAATTTGGTCCTTCAAAGGACTGCACTTACAAAGAAGACAACAAATCCATTTGACTTTTTTAAGTGTTGAACGTCATTTTTGTGTGTTGTTTTGGAAAGCAGAGGAGGATTCCTTCACCCTTTTGTTCCGTTTGTTTGTTTTTTGGGGTTTGCTCAAACTTGTCTTAGCAACAGCTCAATTGCCCCAGGAAGGAAAGGGCAAGGAGCAGCATTATCTTATTGCAGTGCTGAGCTTTGGCAGAGCTTGGGTGACACTATCAACAGAGAGAGAGGGAGAGGGGGGAGAGCAGGGGAAAGGGACACTGATCTGTGTGTAAGTTGGAGCAGTAACTCTGTTGTCAGTTGAGGGGGGGGAGAGGGGTGCGGGGAGGGGGGACAAGAGACGGGGACAGTCACACAGACAGGGCTTTGTACAGACTTTTGTATTTGAGAAACAAACCAAGTTAATTAGCATGGAAAGGAGTCCCTGGCGGAGTAAATGAAGCCACATATCCCTTGCAAGGAAATGTAAGGGATTTTCTCGTCTGATTTTAAATCCCCGATGTTTAATGGAGGCATCTGCCGGATACAAAAAGCATGGGATGTATTGCCCGCGACAGCTGGTGGAGGGGATGTGACGGTATGAAAGGTACTCGGTACCGCTGCTTGATTTATTTTTGATCGCACAGCTCAACTTCCGACCTCATCTGTTACGCAGAGTGGGATCTCCCTTGAGAAGGGGCCTGTTTGGAATAGTGCATGGAGGCACAGTACTACTGCTTTTGGTTTTGACAACTAGTGCTTGGAGCCTTTTGCCGCATTGTCATGGGACAGTGGGGATAAGGGTGTCGGACTCTTGAAAAGAAGGGGAAGTCTGCATGGGACCCTCCCCCACCTCACTATTCTGGGTTATTAACATTGGAGCACACTGGCAATAATGCATCCTGGTGCCCAAAAAACTCACCCACCCACCATCCTGTGCGGGCGTGAAGGGAGAATGATGTCATATACCCGATTCCCTATCCGAAGACATTCTTGTATATGGTAGGTAGCATCATTTTTATGTCTTGCTAATAATACGTGTGCAACACACTGGTATATAGTTGTCCCAATACATTACTATATGAGATATATATATATATGTATGTATTCAAAAATACATGTTTGTGCTATGTTTATGTTTGAATACAAGTTTTCTTACTTACCTTTGAGTGCTGTCTTGTGTCTGCTCCTGCTGGAGTGGATTACTTTTCTCATATATATTTTTGTGAAATCTGTGTTTATTGTTTTTCTGGTGTTTTCATTTTATTTAAATAAAAAAAACCTGTGTTTATCAGTGTTAACAATGAGAAGATATTGTTACACAGTTGAATTTGGTGTTTATCGGTGTACTTTTCTTTTATTTTTTCATACCCCCCTTGTTTTGCCTTTGTCTCCTACCTGTGGCTGCTACAAGAGATTGACGTCAAGAGGGTTTTAACCAGAAATGCTAGATCAGGGGTGACCAACGCCAGTCCTCAAGGGCCACCAACAGGTCAGGTTTTCAGGATATCCCTGCTTCCCCACAGGTTGCTCAATCAGTTGCTTTGAGTGAGCCACTTATTGAGCCACCTGTACTGAAGCAGGGATATCCTGAAAACCTGACCTGTTGGTGGCCCTTGAGGACAGGCGTTGTCCACCCCTGAGCCAGATGATCAGTCGGTGGTGTTTTATGGTTAAAACCTAAAATCGTAATTCCTCAATGTGCACCATGTCTGTATATGGTATGTATAGATATCCTACAAATACATTGCTTAAAAAGATTCCACCCCCCCATTAAAGTAATATTTTCGCCTATTTGAAACTTGTGTAATAATGAGTCAGTTTCTATTTTCTCCAGCTCCGTCTAATTCAAATGTTAACTGGGAATTATTATTCTTTCCCATTATGCCTTTAAACTAGTTATCCAGTCATCAGTCTCCAAATACTGTAGAACATCAACGTGGAAAACAGTTACATGGTTACATGGTTACATAGTTACATAGTTACATAGTTACATAGTAGATGAGGTTGAAAAAAGGCATATGTCCATCAAGTTCAACCTATTGGATGAACAATCTCCCTGACTGTAAGCTCTTCGGGGCAGGGACTCCTTTTCCTAATGTTACTTTTATGTCTGTAGCTCCTATGCCCATTATGTCCCATGTATTAGTGTTGTGAAGCGCTACGGAGGTGGATGGCGCTGCACAAATTAGGATATATTATTATTATCGTTTATTTGTAGAGCGCCAGCATATGCCGCAGTGCGGTACAATGGGGTGGGGGGGGGGGTGTATAGAGTTGTGTGTGTGACATAAACAGAATAACATAACGAATAAAGACAAGATACAAACAGTCATATCACAATAGAGAGAAGGTAAAGACTGGTAAAATCCCACCAAAGCATTTGGTTACTATGGGGACTTAAACCTACAAAAAAGTTATTAAGAATATTATTATATCTGGCATCAATTGTCTGCTGCTCATCTAGTTAAATGCCGCTGCCAGAAGTTCACATGGATCGGTTCTTGTTCCTGGTACTTGAATCTTCCGCATCACGCGGACCAATAGAAAGCCACACCAGATGACGTCGCAGTTTCCTATTGGCCCACGTGACGCGCAAGATTTTTACCGCTTATTTGCTTCTTCCGGAGGGATCTGAAACTCTGGTATCTTCACCGGTAAGTAACTCTGCAAGCAGAGGGTGCCCCAGAGATGAAAATAGCGCAGTTTCCACTCTCCTCTTAAAAATGAAAAGGGGAGATAAAAACTAAAATAAAAAGCCAGGATTGCTGCTTTAAACACTGGAATAATAATTACTGCAAGTTACGTATATTCAATATATATTTAAATATCTATATTGTGTGTGTGTCATGCCGCGGCATCAGTTGATGCCGCGTTGGCATGGCAACGAGCGTCAAATGACACCACGGGACCCCACCACGTAATTTTATGCCGTCGCCCGAAGCCTAGGTAAGTGTGCTGGTGTGCTTACTGTGCATGCAATGTCTTGTATATAATGTATTACCCTGCTCACTTAATGTAACTATGTATTTGTAACCATGTATTTGTCATCAGAACTCTGTGCCCAGGACATACTTGAGAACGAGAGGAAACTCTCAATGTATTACTTCCTGGTAAAATATTTTATAAGTATAAATAAGTAAGTTACAAAGGCCTCATGCGCTCCCCGGGATTTAATTTAAATGCTTTGGGGAAGAACACGTGCCCCTACCCCCCCAAAAAAAAATCTAGCCATCCAGTTAGCGCACCCCTAATTTAGGCCATAAAAACTTTGTGTATTACCTCACCACACCTCTAGAGGGTAGTGGATCTGCTGTACTGGATGTATATCAAGCCCCCCTGGGGATTGTGTTAACGTGAGGTCAGTACCTGATATCTCAGCCCTTTAATAACCTGGTATGATGATACTCCCATAGCAGCAGGAAACGCGAAGGTGTTGCATTACACCACTGGGAGTCCCAGCTGTGTGCTGACATGTTTTATTTCGCAGCATTACATCCTTTTGGCTGCACTTACTTAAAGAGCTGTATACATATCGTCTATGTATCAGGACACTAGGCAACTAGGATCAAAAGTAAAACACAATGAACTTCCAGGTAATACAATAATGCACGAGAAGATCCTCCAGAATAACAACACTCAGTGCCAAAGAAAAGAAATGCGCCCCTGACCGCAGCAGGTCACACCAACAGCGGTTATCATTATTTAGTAGAGATGGGGGGATTTTTTACTGAAGTCGAATTTGGAGAATGGGGATCTGGAGTGTGCAGGGGAGGAGGGGGATCTGGAGTGTGCAGGGGAGGAGGGGGATTTGGAGTGTGCAGGGGAGGAGGGGGATTTGGAGTGTGCAGGGGAGGAGGGGGATCTGGAGTGTGCAGGGGAGGAGGGGGATCTGGAGTGTGCAGGGGAGGAGGGGGGTCTGGAGTGTGCAGGGGAGGAGGGGGATCTGGAGTGTGCAGGGGAGGAGGGGGGTCTGGAGTGTGCAGGGGAGGAGGGGGATCTGGAGTGTGCAGGGGAGGAGGGGGATCTGGAGTGTGCAGGGGGAGGAGGGGGATCTGGAGTGTGCAGGGGAGGAGGGGGATCTGGAGTATGCAGGGGAGGAGGGGGATCTGGAGTGTGCAGGGGAGGAGGGGGATCTGGAGCGTGCAGGGGAGGAGGGGGATCTGGAGCGTGCAGGGGAGGAGGGGGATCTGGTATGCAGGAGGAGAGGGATCTGGTGTATGAAAGAGATGGGGGTTGGTCTATGCAGGAGGTGGGGGGATCTGGTATGTATAGAAGGAGGAGGGGGATCTGGTATGTGTAGGAGGAGGGGGGATCTTGTATGTGCATGACGAGGAGGGCTGGACTTGGTTGCCATTCTTTTAAGAACTGTAAATTCGTTAAAATGTGTGACTTTGTTGATGCTCAACACTCTTAAAATACTCTTGTATTGTGATGCGGAAGATTCAAGTACCAGGAACAAGAACCGATCCATGTGAACTAATGGCAGCGGCATTTAACTAGATGAGCAGCAGACAATTGATGCCAGCTATAATAATATTCTTAATAACTTTGTTTATGCTCAACACTCTTAAAATACTATACACCTGTGGTAGAGTTTAATTCTTGGTCTTTACACACGTCACTAAATCTCTTCTACATGCCTGGAATGCTTTTTCCAAAATTGGCAGTTGTGCTTAAAGCAAAGATGTGGCAGTTTTGGTTTATTCTAGTTATTCCAGGGACAGGCTGGGCTAGAGGCTAAATAAACACGTGTGTGTATATACATGTACGTAATATAATGTGTATGTGTATATATTATTAAGATGAAGGGGAGACAGGGGGCTTTGTCTATGCAAACTCTTGTTGAACACACAGAAGGGAGCGGTCAGAGGAAATCCAACCCATCCCAACTCTCAAGCTTATTGTGCTTGCAAACCAACTTTAACACATGATTTAAAAATACTAAAAGCTGTTGGATTTCTGTAAAATAAAGTGTCAGTCATCTATATTCAACTCCTTGACATGTCAGTGCCATTGGGTCATTTTGGTCCTAGGAGCGACTCCCTCATTATTATTAGTCTTTTATTTGTTTGGCACCAACATATTCTGCAATGTGGGAGGGAGGACAATAACATTGTATAACTAAAGAGTACATGTATGTTAAGACAAACAGACAATAGAAAGAAGGTCCCTGCCACAGGGAGCTAACCATCTAGCACAAGTCCGTCAAACTTGCGGGCTGCATGCAGCCCTTGAGGTGTCGCCATGCGGCCCAGGCCACTGATCTGGCAGGGGGGAGACCTGGGACATGAATCCCGTGCCCCGTGACTGTGGGGGCCCGGCAAGCACTGGAAGGTGCTGCCGGGGCACCTGCTACCCCGCTGGTGTGTGCCGCCTCCTCCTCCCCCACTGGTGCATCCGTAAGAAAGCCATGCGGCAGCGGACGCTCCCCCAAGTTAAGCTGTGGGGCTATTGTGGGAGAGGGCCTCTGGCAGGGGGGTATTGTGGGGGAGGGGGACTTTATGGGGGTATAGTGTGTGTGTATTGTTGTATTGCTATTGCTGTAGCAGCATAGACACCGGAAGTAAGAAAGTCTTCCGGGTCGGACCGCTGTGGCTCGCTCCTCCCCGGCTGTCCTGCTCTGCCCGTGTGCAACCCCTAACTCTGCCGGCTGCTCCTCTGCTTTACGCTGGCAGCCCTCTGCCACCACGTACCATCATCTCTCCCCGCCTGACTCTATCTGGGGGAGAAGAGAGAGAGATGGTCAGGAGGGCCGCCGACAGAGTGCGGGCCCCCGAGCTGCCCGGGTTACAGCTACGCCCTGGGAGAGAAGGGATGGGGGGAGAGAGTGAGAGAAGGGATTTGGGAGTGAGAGAATGGATTAGAGAGAAGGGATGGTGGGAGAGAGTGAGAGAAGGGATTTGGGAGTGAGAGAATGGATTAGAGAGAAGGGATGGGGGGAGAGAGTGAGAGAAGGGATTTGGGAGTGAGAGAATGGATTAGAGAGAAGGGATGGGGGAGAGAGTGAGAGAAGGGATTTGGGAGTGAGAGAATGGATTAGAGAGAAGGGATGGGGGGAGAGAGTGAGAGAAGGGATTTGGGAGTGAGAGAATGGATTAGAGAGAAGGGTTGGGGGGAGAGAGTGAGAGAAGGGATTTGGGAGTGAGAGAATGGATTAGAGAGAAGGGATGGGGGGAGAGAGTGAGAGAAGGGATTTGGGAGTGAGAGAATGGATTAGAGAGAAGGGATGGGGGAGAGCAGTGCTGGATTTCCCGTTAAGCCCGGGCCAAGGGTGTCAACATTTTGGGGCTGCAAAAATGTCCATCCCCCCATATACATTTGCAATGCTCTCTGGTCAATTGGGCCTAATGGGAAATGCTTTCGAATCGCAGCATCAAATGACGCCATGAATGTCATCAACGGGACGTCACACAGCGTCTCTTTGCCATGGGAACGCGGCACCCCGCCAACATCAAATTACGTCATGACGTTGCGTTACCATGGCAAAGCAACGCTGTATGACGTAACGTTGGTGACGTCCGTGGCGTCATTTGACGCTGCAATTCAGAAGGAGGGTAGCAGCAAAGAGGCGGCCGCCCCAGCTATGTGCTTAGGGGCTGCGGATTTTCAAATCCACCGCTGGGGTAGAGTGAGAAGGGATGGGGGAAGAGAGTGAGAAGGGATGGGGCAAGAGAGTGAGAAGGGATGGGGGAAGAGAGTGAGAAGGGATGGGGAAGAGAGTGAGAAGGGGTGGGGGAAGAGAGTGAGAAGGGGTGGGGGAAGAGGTGGGGGAAGAGAGTGAGAAGGGGTGGGGAAGAGAGTGAGAAGGGGTGGGGGAAGAGAGTGAGAAGGGGTGGGGGAAGAGAGTGAGAAGTGGTGGGGGAAGAGAGTGAGAAGGGGTGGGGGAAGGGGTGGGGGAAGAGAGTGAGAAAGGGTGGGGGAAGAGAGTGAGAAGGGGTGGGGGAAGAGAGTGAGAAGGGGTGGGGGAAGAGAGTGAGAAGGGGTGGGGGAAGAGAGTGAGAAGGGGTGGGGGAAGAGAGTGAGATGGGTGGGGGAAGAGAGTGAGAAGGGGTGGGGGGAAGAGAGTGAGAAGGGGTGGGGGGAAGAGAGTGAGAAGGGGTGGGGGAAAGAGAGTGAGAAGGGGTGGGGGAAGGGGTGGGGGAAGGGGTGGGGGAAGAGAGTGAGAAAGGGTGGGGGAAGAGAGTGAGAAGGGGTGGGGGAAGAGAGTGAGAAGGGGTGGGGGAAGAGAGTGAGAAGGGGTGGGGGAAGAGAGTGAGAAGGGGTGGGGGAAGAGAGTGAGATAGGGTGGGGGAAGAGAGTGAGAAGGGTGGGGGAAGAGAGTGAGAAGGGGTGGGGGGAAGAGAGTGAGAAGGGGTGGGGGGAAGAGAGTGAGAAGGGGTGGGGGAAGAGAGTGAGAAGGGATGGGGGAAAGAGAGAGAGAAGGGATACGGGAGAAAGAAAGAGAAGGAATTGGGGGAGAGAGAATGGATGGGGGCAGAGAGGGAGGTAGAGGTGGGATGGGAAAAGAGGGTTGGTGGGAAAGTTGACAGATACCAGCAACATGTACTTATTTTTAACATGGAAAATGCAAGAAAAAGTGTATGCGTAGGTTGAAAATCCTGGTGCAGCCCGAGTCTTGCATTCGGACTTAGGAATTGGCCCCCAAGCTATTCTGAGTTTGATCTAGAAGGAGGGGTGGTGTTGTGAAGACACAAGGAATCTACTGTGAGTGAGTTTTATTATCTTTAAAATATAAGTAACACAGGAAGGAGAGGGAGTAAGGGGGTACAGTATGATACCTTTTATTGGACCAACAAGTAGTTGATATGTTACAAGCTTTCCAACCTCTCGGGCTCAGTGTTACCTGTTGAAGGACCCTGAGAGGTTCCAAAGCTTGTAACATATCAACTTCTTGTTGGTCCAATAAAAACTGTCATACCTACCCCCTCTCCCTCCTTTGTTAGCAGATGGAAGAAAGGACCAGCACAGCGACCCATCCTTTTTTTGCCTAAAATATAAGTGGCAGTTCTGGGAATAACCGATCAGCGTTACTCATCTGTACCAACATTTTTCCTGGGAATGTTTCTCCCAGCAGTTAAATGTAATTACTATGCGCATAGTTTGGATTATAAGAGTGGTATTTGTGTTATTACTTTTATCTCCTTTCTGACCTCCCCAACCCTAAGAGATCAAAGGTTTTTGTAACTTGATCCTTTCTTGTCCTACGATAAGAATCCTGTATTTCTTTTCTTTGATTTCTCCCTTTTCTCTGAAGATTTCCTTCAGCCGTGGGGAACCCATGGGAAAATGTTCCAAGAATGTTCTAAAATTAAACAAGACTTTTTTTTTTTGTTCTGACCTCGACATCAGGGCTCTTCAACTCGCTCTCCAAAGGGGACAGATCAGAAAAGATGTTATGAGTACAAGGACTCGTAATTGTAATGTCACTTACATACTTTTAAAGAGGTAATCCAAGCGAGCGATTTTTTTGTGTGCGTGAATTGTTTCTTTTTTTTAACATGGGAGCAAAACCCCATTAATTGCAACTCAGGGGACCCCCTGCTTCTGGAGATACTTCCATAGGGGGTGCCGATACTGGCGCACCCTACGGAGGTAAGTATCTTTGGAAGCAGGGGTCCCCCAGAGCTGCAATTAATGGAGTTCAGCGCAGGGGGGAGGGGTTGTGGTTAACTGCTTTAAACCTATGTTTTAAAAAAAAAAAAGAATTTGCAAAAAAAATGGCCGCATGATTGCTCATTTAAAGACTTGAAAATGTATTATATTTCAACCTTTTCTAAGTATTTAGAACCGTTGGAACATATAGTTACACACGTAAAGGATGGTCTTGAGCCATAAAATATACAAAGAACAGTAAGGTAGAAATGATACCTTGGGCTGAAGGAGTGACTCGGCGAGTAAAAACACTGACTCGGAAAGCAATGAACCTGGTTCAATTCCCGGTGTCGACTCCTTGAGCCCTTGAGAAAGTCACTTTATCTCCCTGTGCCTCAGTCACCAAAAACATAGATTGTAAGCTTATATGGAGGGACGGTGTCTATAATAATCCTATGTGCTGCGTACCGGGCACTATACTGTAATTGTGAAGCGCTTTGAGTCCCAATGGGAGAAAAGCGCTATATGAAATAAAGTTGGTTATTATTATTATTATTATTATATAGCTAATTTATGGTTAAAAAGAGTGCAAGTTTACAATGCCACAAAGGTCCGTTCTTGAGGCAGTTTTTTTTTTTACGATTGAAGCTTAAATAGCATGTGGTATTTATACAAGAATGACATCCTAGTAAGTTTGGATACCGATGTTAATTAACATGGGATTGCAAAAAAAGCAGATGTAAATTGGGCAGGAATTGGGGTAAGGGTGTCTGGGGAGATGGTTAATGTAACACAGCAATACCAAAAAGGACATGTAGATAGGTCAGGAATTAGAGTGAGTGTGTGAGGTGTAGAGAGCAGGATGTCTATATAGGGATTTCAAAGTATAATGTATTTATGTCCCCTAATGAGACATAAATCCTTTTCCCCAATTGCGTCCTGTATTTCATGTATTAACCGTTTGCATGAGTTATATCCACGTGTGTCTTTCTCTCTGAGTTCTGAAATGCCCCTTTATAATTGTACCATTTATGTCCTAGATATTATGATTGGGACTGCAAAAGTGCCCCCCCCCCACGCGTATACGTTGTTTATGATTATTAGTGTGGCGATGCATGGGCATTCTTTTTCTTATTGTTAGTCCTGTTTCAGCTATAGAAAACCCACCATTACGGCATTGTGTGCATGTTATCAAGTATACAACATTGGATGAGGCAAGGTGAAGGATTCCAGAATGTTATGCTCCTGATATATATATAATATACACATCACCTTTAAGGAGCATGAACCCCATTAATTTTAGCTCTCGTGTCCCCTTTCTTCCAGAGATACTTAACTCCGTAGGGGGTGCCGGTAGCAACCAAAGCTGGACTAGCTAGGGTTTAAAGCTCCTGCGTCACATGAGCCAATAGGAAGCCGAAGCGGATGACATAACGGCTTCCTATTGGTCCGCACGGTGCGGGAGCTGTGAAAAGCGTCCGTTGCGTGATCCCTGCTAGCTGAGCAGAGCCGCTACCGGCCCCTACAATGAAGGTACATATCTCCAGAAGCAGGGGGTCCCCAGAGATGAAATGAATGGGGTTCAGCTCTGAAGACCCCGTGCTTCAACCTATTTTTTTATTAATAATTAATTACAAAAATCGCCTGCTTGGATTCCCTCTTTAACTTACAAGTGAGTTTCCATGAGAAAAACTGCACTTAGCTGCCTGAGCAACTAGTGTGAAATTTACAGGAGAAGAGAGTTCAAGGGCCACATCAAGGCCAAATACAGCCCGAGGGCCACCAGTGGGGGAGCCCTCCTCATCAATCTACATAAAGAGCAGTCTCCAACATCAACTGATTCATTGTTATGTTCTGCGCAGTTATTATTTATTTATTTATCATAGGTTTTACCAGGAAGTAATACATTGAGAGTTACCTCTCGTTTTCAAGTATGTCCTGGGCACAGAGTTCTGATGACAAATACATGGTTACAAATACATGGTTACATTAAGTGAGCAGGGTTATACATTATATACAAGACATTGCATGCACAGTAAGGGATACTATATGTTGTAAGAGTGTGTAACAGTTCTAAGTTTCCTATGAGTGGATCTGCCTCAAATTTTTATATTTGTATCTGTATAGAAAACCAATATCTGCAAAATTGTCTCTAAATAATACTTTTAATTCAATGCTTACAATATAACCCCTAAGGACAAGCTCCAAAGAAGTAGCAGGTTGCTGAATATTTTTTGGCTTTCTACATAGGACCGACTCCAACTCTTGAAAGTAACCTTATCCTGCTCCTTTTCCTAGTTGATTCTGTGACCAGAGGGGTGTATCCATGAATCTGTGGAACAAAGCAGGATTAAAAGTGTTCCTTATTTAAGATAGGAATTTTCAGACATCCAAAAATACTTCATCACTAATTTAACCCATTAAATATGTCACGTGTGTGTGTGTGTGTGTGTGTGTGTGTGTGTGTGTGTGTGTGTGTGTGTGTGTGTGTGTGTGTGTGTGTGTGTGTGTGTGTGCCGTGCTGTAGTCATAACATAACCTAGAGAGCATACCGTACAATGCTACATGGAAGCAGCAAAACATGTGAAATCTTTTTATTTTAATTTTATTTTTTTAATCTGTTCTGTAGTATTGGACAAAAGTTACTATATTTTTTTATTCAACCCTTAATGCCATTTTTAATGTGTTTTAAAGCAGCCTTTGATTTCTATAGCAGGCTTTTGCCCACCTCCCCAGCAGTGCAAGATCTTTGTAACACTTTCCCGTTACTGATAATTTGTTGCCAATATTCCCAGCAGTTTCATATGCAACTGTAACAATAGATAATGTTATCTTAGTAATATGACCAACATCCTGGGCGTCAGCAACTGGAACTAGTGGGAATCCTGTGAACGTGTGATTATCATCAAAACCTTACAGCATTCCAAGAATAGACCATAGGACCTCAGTCCTGAAAGGGTGCTGCGAATGTCCCTTGAAGACCACTTTGATAAAGTGCTGCTAAGCACGAAACGCGTCAGAGGTTTTACCTGCTTGTGTTCTTTGGGCATTATGCCTATTAAATCATTTTCATTTTACCCACGGCCAGTCCAGTCGTTTTTCTGTTGCAGTGCTCCGACTTCTCCTTTTTGAAGTGAAACTTCCTTAGTGGCACCTCATTCGTGATGGGGCAAAAAAGAATTGTGGAGACAGAAATGAAACGGATGCGACGTCAGTGCTGGCAGTTGAGGCCGGGCTGTGTTCTGGCTCAGCCGACCCCAACACTGACATCACACCCGCTCCACAAATCAGATGCGGCGGCGATAGCCGCCGGCGCCGCTAGCCGCCGGCGCCGCTCTTAATCACACCCCCCCCCAAGCCCCACACCCCCCACACACCGTGACATATGCGGCGGCGATAGCCGCCGCTCCTAACGGCCGCTGCCATGCCGCGCAGCCTCTCTCCTCCCTACCTCCGCTTTCCTGCGTCCCGCTGACTGAGGCCGCCGGGGTCGAGGAGAGGAGCCCAGGGATCATGGAGGGTAACCGCCGCCGCAGTTCCTAACGAGCTCTGCTCCCCCCACCCGCTGACATGCGGCAGCGGCAGCCCTCAAAATTTAATTGCCGCCACTCCTGCTGACCTCCCCCGGCCGAGGCATGGAACGGGGGGGGGGGGGTAGAGTGAGCTGCGTTCCCCACAGCACCATCAGAAGGGGATCGCTGCAGCGCTCCCCTCGAAGCCAGCTCCCGCTGACGATGACGCGCTGCCCCCCTTCCCCGCCGACACTGCCTCTGCCACGCAGCACTTCCGGAGGGGGGGGGGCTTTATTAAGGTATCTGCCCGGTGTGGCCGTGTCTCGCCGGGGGGTGGGGGGGGAGGAGAGACTCAGGCAGAGCCGCCGCGGGTCCGCAGCTCTGCCTGTCTGTGAGGGGGGGGGGTGTGAGGGGAGGAGGAGAGTCTCAGGCAGAGCCGCCGCGGGTCCGCAGCTCTGCCTACCTTTGAGGGGGGGGGAGTCAGGAGAGAGGGGGCAGGACACAGAAAGAGAGACACATATACAGTGACAGACACACACACATACATATATACACACACACACACACACACTGACTGACACACATACACACACACACTGACTGACACACATACACACACACTGACTGACACACATGCACACACACTGACTGACACACACACACACACACTGACTGACACATACACACACACAATGACTGTGAATAGGTTAGGGGGATGTGTGAGGTGCAGGGGGGCTGCGCATACGTCACACGGTCACACGCACGCACACGTTCACACACGCACATGGTCACGCACACACACACAGTCTCACGCACACACACAGTCAGTCGCGCACACAGTCAGTCGCGCACACAGTCAGTCGCGCACACAGTCAGTCGCGCACACAGTCAGTCGCGCGCACAGTCAGTCGCGCGCACAGTCAGTCGCGCGCACAGTCAGTCGCGCGCACAGTCCGTCGCGCGCACAGTCAGTCGCGCGCACACGCACTGTCACGTGCACCGTGCACTGTCACGCGCACACGCACTGTCACGCGCACAGTCACACACAGTCACACAGTAACACGCACAGTCACACGCACAGTCACACAGTCACACGCACAGTCACACAGTCACGCACACACACACACACACGAGGAATTCACGCTTAGTGCAAATACAAGGGATGTGTACGCATGTTCTAAGTCAAATTTATTTGCGTTTTGTCAATGAAATTGTATTTTGATTTTTAATTAAAACATCACCAATACAAATACAATTTCTGTGACAAAAGTCAAAGAAGTTTCACTTACTATGCGCGTGCACACCTTTTTTCTTCCATTTAAAACCTTACAGCAGGGGTGCGCAAACTGGGGCGCAACATTTTCGGGGATTGGGGGGGGGCTGCCTCATACCTGCTCTCCGGCGACGTGTTGCCATGACCAACACAGCGTCAAATGGCACATGACGTTGTGACGTCTAATGATGCCACCGATGCCTTACAGAACGGATCACTTTAGTTTTCATCTTTTTGTGTTTTTATGCTAGGATCTATTTCAGTAGGCTGCATTCTTTTCCCCATTACACCCCCCCCCCCCCCCCGGCTCTCTCTTCCTGCTTCTCCCCCCCCCCCCCCTCCTTGCTCGGCTCCGGTGTCAAATGACGCAGTGGGTCGTGTGATGTCACGTTGCCATGGCAACACGACTTCATGTGACCCCCGCAGCGTCATTTGACGCCGGGTTACCATGACAACGCATCACTGGAACGGTAAGTTAGTTATGGAGGCCTCGCGCGGTCCCCCGGCATTTAATTTAAATGCCTTGGGGGGGAGAGCGCGAGACCTCTTTAACTGCCGCGCATGCCCCTCCCCCCACCCCCAAAAAATTGTGCGCCCCAGTTTGCGCACGCCTGCCCTATTTGTCTGTTTGTGTCCTTCGTTGGGAAACCATCTTCATTACTGTGAGCACTATATATTTGATTAATTTCATAACAAAGTTGTATCGTAATCACCTCCATTGCAGTTATACTCGTGCTGGGTTCATTCAAGTGGATCGCTCCCCTTCGGTGCAGGATATGGGCTCACCTTGTGCTGTGTTAAAGTGCAAACGCTGCAGTCAGGCCGCATAATTTTCAAATGACCTGAAATCTGCAGGGAAGCCCTGTTGAAAAACACTCATGATTAAAATGAGCTCAGATATAGAACCGATAGGCGCAGGCGTCTTCCTTCTTACCCCAAATCGGTCGCAGTCGCAAAAATCAAAGGTCCGGGGGGTCCAGGCTTCCTCTACGATGTAAATAGTTTGTAGGTACGAATTAGAAATGTATATTTAATATCATTGGTGCACCAAAAAGCACAATCGTCACTCCCTCCCCCCCCCCCTTTTCCAACCGTGTATATATCTGCATGTATACATGTATAACATGCCCTCATCGTCTGGTTTTAAAGAGCAGTCTATTGTCTGAAACAGGGGACCCCACAGTTCCCGATCGCCGGTCATATGGGGAACCACAGATCAGCTCTTGGGGACCCACCCAGTTCATGGAGCGGAGATTGCAGCCTTAAGCTGTAATATTGAAATAGAAAATCATGATATACAGGCATACCCCGCATTAACGTACGCGATGGGACCGCAGAGCATGTATGTAAAGCGAAAATGTACTTAATGTGAAGCACTACCTTTTTCCCACTTGTCGATGCATGTTCTGTACTGCAATCATCATATGCGTGCATAACTGATGTAGATAAGGTATTTGTAACAGGCTCTATAGTCTCCCCGCTTGCGCACAGCTTTGGTACAGGTAGGGAGCCGGTATTGCTGTTCAGGACGTGCTGACAGGCGCATGCGTGAGCTGCCGTTTGCCTATTGGGTGATATGTCCTTGCGAGTGTACTTAAAGTGAGTGTCCTTAAACCGGGGTATGCCTGTACACATCTGGAGCTATTCTGCATCCCTTGAAATCCAAACATGTCCAGTGGTGTAGTTGCCTCTTATTGGGCGTGTTTGGTTTGTGTGAGGGCTGAGATGTGAGCTGTGCCGTTGTCAGTCAGAGGATGGCAGTAACTTCACATAAGGAGTTAATAGCACTCATGTTAAAGCTACAGGACCAACTTTAGTTGACCCTTTCACTGCTACAGTGCTGCCTTAAAGATGCAGTCCCAAAATAAACAAATTATTGACTATAAGGATATAGTGTATGGCAGGGGTGCGCAAAGCGGTTACAGAGGCCCCACGCTTCCCCGAAGGCATTTAAATTAAATGCCGGGCATCGCGTGAGGCCTCTGTAACGTCACTTACCTTGCCTTCCAGCGATGCGTTGTCATGGCAGCCGTCCGTCAAATGACGCCATTGAGTCACGGGATGTCACATGTCCATGGCAACGTGACGTCACAGTACCCCGCGGCATTTTACGCCGGAGCTGATGGGGGGGGGGGGGTGAGCAGGGGAAGAGAGCAGGCAGGGGGGATACAGGAAGAAATCTTTGCTCACCATATGGTACAGCACCCCAAATTCACCTCTGCAAACTTGACATTCTTTACAACTCAATATGCCATTTTGTCATACTGTGTAACTTCAACACCCGCCATTGTGATATATTAACTGAACTAGGTTGGCTTTCCCTTAAGTCCAAATGCAATGTACATCTTTCCTTTCTTACCTGTATCAATGTATGTGTGAATGTGAGCCTGCTCTGTGTGTATGAGTTTTTATGAGTCAGTCTGCTCTTGTGTGTGTGTGTGTTTGTGTGTGTGTATGAGAGCCAGTCAGCTCTGTGCCTATAAATGTATGTATGCATAACTGTACAAGTGTATGTATCTATAAATGTATATATGTACCGACTCCTAAGGAAGCCAACATGTGAGCCTGCTCTGTGTGTATGAGTTTTTATGAGTCAGTCTGCTCTTGTGTGTGTGTGTGTGTTTGTGTGTGTGTATGAGAGCCAGTCAGCTCTGTGCCTATAAATGTATGTATGCATAACTGTACAAGTGTATGTATCTATAAATGTATATATGTACCGACTCCTAAGGAAGCCAACATGGTGAAACGCGTTGAGCCTTGTTCCTGATTTTGCGGAAGACATCGTAGTGCCTGGAGAGACGGAGCTGAGCACAGGTTACACTTTGTGTATCATATCCATCGGACGTGACGTCAGACGCAGAGGTAAAGAGTGATCGGAGCCTCACGCCGCTGCTGACCGCTACCACCGCGATTCCCGTTGTGCACCTGCACTACATGCCCGTAATGTTTTTACAAAATGTGAGTTGGATTGGCACATGGTATCAATTTTGAATATATTGCACTTAACATGCTACACTATGTCCTGCCTTTTCTTTCTGTGAGTGAGCTACGAGATAGCCACAGAGGAGAAGATATCAAGGAGGGACTAACATCATAGTGATGCAGAGCCCATTGTGAACCCTTTCTATACTGATTGCGCTTCACCTTTAACTTTCAATCATTCAAGTTGACAGAACACACAGTATTGTAAAGGTTGGAGCTGCAGCATTGTCATTTGTTTCCACCCTAATTTCACTTTAATCGTCTGCCCGTTCACATTGTGACTGGGAGAACTTCTTTATTTCTGTTTTTTATGTACGTACATGTATGCGTTACTGCAAGAACCTATTATAATATTCTTGGCCTTTAATTCCCCAGTCCGACGCTGCATATAAATAGTTGTCCTCTTTCAATCTTGCGCAGGACCACTACTTTTGAAAGGCAGTACTACAGAGACAGCAGCGCAATATATCAAATCTCCATTTCCAACATAAAAAGTATTTACAACTTCATTAAAGCGACCCAACACTTCCAAAACAATGCTCTTTTCACCCAGCCGGCTTCAGCTTGTGTTCATATGAGCATCCCCAAGCAAAGGTTATCCAAGGGTAATTTTCAGGCCGGATTAATATCCGAGGGGCATAACCAGGTCATAATCAATGGCAGCTCACCAGCCATGACGCCAGTTGCAGTGTGAGTGCTGCCCGTTACCCATCTGTCTACGCCCTTCCAATGTCTGTGTGACGTCAAGGCGACGAGGACAGCCACACAAGCGATATTGTTCCCGGTCTCTGTGTCTCTCTCACGTGGGTGAACTTGTCGATGAGAAAAGCCCGTGTTTTTATGAGTGAGGTCAACCCTTATTGTAGGAGCCAAAAAAACAACCCCCGGGGGTAATGAATTTGAAGAAGCAGTTAAAGCTTACTAGACTGGAAGAGACCAGATTTTATCACAGTCTGCCGGGTGGCCAGGCTGGGAGAGGGAGGGGTCAGGGAACAGCACCGGATTGATCAAAGGCAAAGTTATCGTAGAGATGTGGTAGCGGTTTTCTATATAAAGATTGAACTCATGGCTGTAAGGTGAAGCTGGTAAAAGGGTTTGTTTTACATGGGGCAGCCCCGGTTTTGTACAGGTCTATAGGAAAAGCATAGATGGGTCAGGAATACTTACAGATAGCGTAAATCACAGTCGTCAAACTAGGGTTCATGTTGACTAAGCAGTCTCCAGCCACAAGACACCACCTGGCACAGGAACACAGCCTTTGGCTTCAAAGGGCTGTATGGTGACTTACGGCCGTAGACCGCTAAGTACATATGGCCATATGTCTTTGTTGTAAGATCTTCAATGATTATTTTCTTCTTCTGGGTATCACTCATGGGTTGGTAAATAAATAAATAAAAAGTGGTGGTACTCCACACGCAGTCGTAGGCCTCGGCCAGGGTTCCTGCTTGCTGGCTGAGGCGCGCTTCCGCTCGGCACTGAGCCCCTACAGCCGCAATGAGAGCGGCTTTAGTAGGGGCTCGCCGAGCGCGCAGGGCCGGTCACGTGAGCGGTTCGCCCAATGAGGGCGAACCAGCTCCGTGACATCACTGGCCCGCCCGCCGACACGCCCCCGGACGGCGCACCGACTAAGGCCAGGGAAAGCATCCGCTTTCCCTGAGCCTCAGCGCGCCTCCGCGAGCAAGCAGGAACCCTGGGGCCTTAGGATGAAGAGGCTTGTTGTCAAAGCTACCAAATAAATTGGAGGTGGAAACCTCCAGCGGAGGCATTTAAACACTTTTGTTCTAATTAGCTTGAGGTTCTGAGCTTCAACCAATGAGTTCCGGAGGCAGACAGCGGCGATCCCCCTGTGCTCTGATGCTGTCAGTAACAGGTACAGGACACAGGTACAGTACAGTACTTGCTAAATAGGTAGAGTTGGAACGTAAGCATTTGGTAGGTTAATATTGGGATAATAACCAGCTGTTTAGTATTGTGATGTATTTTTGAAACGTTATCCATGTGATGCCATGGAAAGCAGATAAACCAATCTTACTCCACCCCCACCCCACCCCAGCTGTTGTTTAATAACATTTTAATTATTTTTAAAAGGCCTGAAACCTGCAGTAGAGTGTACAGACGGCAACTCCTGCAGCTTATTCTCGCTGCACTTCACCAGGCAGCAAAGAGCTGTTCTCCGTTCAGACTGCAAAAGGGTTTTTATAAGAAAACAAAGTCGTGTGTGCTGAGCACGCGCATTATAAGTGAAACGTCTTTGTGTTTTGTCAGTTTTTTCTGAGAAATTGTATTTGCAATGGTGATGTTTTTAATTCAATGAAAGAGATTTGAGAGCGTAATTTATTTTATTTATTTTTCTGTTGAAATTTCCATACTATGACTTGGAATACATGATATAATTGACTTATGATAACTAAAGTAAGATACATATATTTTGGATAGTAAAGTATCTAAATGCCGTTACTCTTAAAAGTCTTTCATTCAATGTAAATCATAAAAATCAAAACACAATTTCAGTGACAAAACCCAAAGAAGTTTGACTTAGAACGCGTGTGCTTGGCACACACAACCTGTTGTTTTTTTTTTTGTCCGCTTCTGCGCATGCGTGGCACCCAGCGGCAGCTTCTGCACATGCGCGCCCCCCAGCGGCAGCTTCTGCACATGCGCGCCCCCCAGCGGCAGCTTCTGCACATGCACGCCCATCAACTTGCCAACTTCCGTTACACATTTTCGTTACCAGCAGAGAAATTTTTCCCATCAAAACTCTGTAGGTGCCAACAAAGAAGTTTCATTTAAAAAATATATTCTCTTATTCTTGGATAAGTTTATTTGAGGTCTGCAAATGTCCATGAGAAGATTGTTCATTAAACGGTGATCGTGCTAATCAGGGCACTATCGTACAGAAACTCTACTTCTATGGGATTGTCAGTGTGATATTGCCATGGTCGCAGTTCAGTGAATAAACTCCTAAATGATAGGGAATTAGCAGCCGTATTAGTGGAGGTTTGGGGCAAATGTTGTAGGAGAAAACTATACAGTCGTACCCCGGTTTAAGGACACTCACTTTAAGTACACTCGCGAGTAAGGACATATCGGCCAATAGGTAAACGGCAGCTCACGCATGCGCCTGTCAGCACATCCTGAACAGCAATACCGGCTCCCTGCCTGTCCCGAAGTTGTGCGCAAGCGGGGAGACTATAGAGCCTGTTACAAATGCGTTATTTACATCAGTTATGCACGCATATGATGATTGCAGTACAGTATATGCATCGATAAGTGGAAAAAAGGGAGTGCTTCACTTTAAGTACATATTCGCTTTACATACATCAGGCCTGCACAACTCGAGAAGGGCCGAAATGCTCCAAGGAAAAAAAATTTGGGCCGCACGGGTAAAATCATCATCATCATCATCATCATCATCATCATCATCTCTCCTCCAGCACCTCTCATCATCATCCTCATATCTCCCCCAGAACCCCTCACTATCAACCTTTGCGATACTCCCCATCTATCTCTCATACCCCCATCTCTCCCCCTCACATAATACTCCCTCTCCACAAACACACAATACCCCACTGCACACCACACACATCCCACCCCCCCTGCACCTCACATCCTTCTCCCCCCCTGCACCTCACATCACTCTCCCCCCTTGCACCTCACACCACTCTCCCCCCCTGCACCTCACATCACTCTCCCCCCCTGCACCTCACATCACTCTCCCCCCCTGCACCTCACATCACTCATCACTCTCCCCCCCTGCACCTCACATCACTCTCCCCCCCTGCACCTCACATCACTCTCCCCCCCTGCACCTCACATCACTCTCCCCCCCTGCACCTCACATCACTCTCCCCCCTGCACCTCACATCACTCTCCCCCCCTGCACCTCACACCACTCTCCCCTCCTGCACCTCACATCACTCTCCCCCCCTGCACCTCACATCACTCTCCCCCCCTGCACCTCACATCACTCTCCCCCCCTGCACCTCACATCACTCTCCCCCCTGCACCTCACATCACTCTCCCCCCTGCACCTCACATCACTCTCCCCCCCTGCACCTCACATCACTCTCCCCCCTGCACCTCACATCACTCTCCCCCCCTGCACCTCACATCACTCTCCCCCCTGCACCTCACACAACTCTCCCCCCCTGCACCTCCAATCACCCCCCCTGCACCTCCAATCACCCCCCTGCACCTCCAATCACCCCCCCTGCACCTCCAATCACCCCTCCCTGCACCTCCAATCACCCCCCTCTGCACCTCCAATCACCCCCCTGCACCTCCAATCACCCCCCCTGCACCTCCAATCACCCCCCCACCCCCTGCACCTCCAATCACCCCCCCCCTGCACCTCCAATCACCCCCCTGCACCTCCAATCACCCCCCCCTACACCTCCATTCACCCCCCCCCTGCACTTCCAATCACCCCTGCACCTCACCCCCTGCACCTCCAATCACCCCTGCACCTCACACCCTGCACCTCACATCACCCTTCCTGCACCTCACATCACCCTTCCTGCACCTCACCTCCCCTGCACCTCACCTCAATGCACCTCACATCACCCCCGGGACCACGGGAAATCGCCGCCATTTTTTATTTTTTTTAAGTTTTTTTTTTTTAAATCTCATCGCAGGCCGCACAGAGAGGCCGGGCGGGCCGCATGTTGTGCAGGCCTGACATACATGCTCCGGTCCCGTTGCGTACGTTAATGTGGGGTATGCCTGTACTGTTTAAAAATCAGGGAGTAGGGAAATAAACTAGAGGGTGAAAACAGAAACTGTACTGTAACAAATCCAAAAATACACATGCAGGGGGTGCTGCCCCTTTAAACGGCGGGCCCTCGTGGAACCTGAGTGAATTAATGACAATGGTCTGTTTTATGTATGTTAATCTTTATATCTATATTACCATCAGGGTTGCCACCACGCCGGGGTTCACCCGGAGATTACGGGTTTTGGCCACATATATCCGGGCTACGGGTTTACCTAGTAAACCTCCGGTTGGTGGCAACCCTCGGCGGGCAGCAACGGCAACGTCTCCCGGCATCTCCCACTGCGACTACTGGCAATATAGCTGCGCGGTGTCAAATGGCGCTGCCTTGCCATGCCAACGGGAATGCCACGTGACGTAACGGCATCACGTGACGCCCGCTGCCATGACTAGGCGCTACGTGACATCACAATTTCATGCCCTGCCACATTGCCATGGCAACTTGACGCCGTTGTCATGACAGCGCAGCATCATTTGTCACCGCGCAGCCGTTTTGAAGAGAGTTGCACGGGGAAGATGCCAGGAGACAACCAGAGGTAAGTGCTATATTTATAGATAAAAAAAATCTCCGGGTTAGCCTTCAGTCGAATAGGAAAAGGAGAGAGAGCCGGGCCACTGAGCTTACAATCTAAGTTCAGTAGGATAAATGTAGGTTATTGATAACATTTGAAACAAGCAGAAAGCAAATGACATATTTAATAGTAGGGGTTAATTACGGAGAGCCAACGTTACAGTCCCAGGGACCTTCCTCAGGGCTAACATTTTTTAAACAAGTCCGACAATTACAACAGTATTTAAAACGTTTCATGTCTACGTAACAACCAGATGCTTCGGCGGGTTCTGACCAGTCTTTACCTCATTTCTTTTGTGATGAGGCAATTTGTAAATGCGTTATATGTGCAGGGAAATGGCTCATCCAGAGTGTTTTACTTTTGATGCCTTGTTTGGCTAAGGGCGGCAGCATGATTAGGGCAACGAGACAATGGGGAAGAAAACACAATTACCAGGTAACCATTTCAATTTAACCAGCTGTGAGCAACTCCAGTCCTCAAGGGCCACCAACAAGGGTCAAGTCAACGACTGAGCCACTGATTGAGCTACCTGCGCTGAAGCAGGGATATCCTGAAAACCTGACTTGTTGGTGGCCCTTGAAGACTGGAGTTGGCCACCCCTGAATTAAACGTACCCGGAGAAATTAGAAACTGACTCATTTTACACACGAAGCAAATCCGCTCACTTTTTCAAATTGATCAGTGGGACTGAAACTTTAACCCTTACACTACAACTACACCCACCTGGCAGCGAAAAAGTTTCAGCTTTTTATTGCCAGCCCAGTGCAGGAATGAGAGGACATGCTTAGACGCATACAAATAGCGACGGCGTATCCCTTAATTAACCGGTACCATTAGCAAGTGTAGGTTTCAGGGCAGGGCTTCAGTGCACAAAGACAGCCCTTTGTTCCAGCAGAATAAGAGGCCTGTTATTCACCTAGCAGAGGGCTGCCCCAAGCATTAACCATAACCAGCCTCAGCCAGCAGCTTCATCCACGTGTGTGAGCGTACACAGCCCAGAGAGTAGCCTAGTGAGTAAGAGCGCTGCCTCGGGGAGCGATCGACCCTGGTTCCCGTCCCATAGTCAGCTTGCCTTGTCCCCATGTGTTACAATTAGATTGTGAGCTCTTTGGGACAGGGGCACATTGTGCCTGCAAAATTGTGTACACTGTCACTGCTAGATATATATGGAAAAAATATAATGTATGCATATCTCTCTCTCTCTCTCATATATATTTATTATGTGTGAATAAATGTATATAATATATGTGAATGTCTATGCATATGTATATATGTACACACACTGTGTTCAGAAAAAAAGGGGCCCCTTTTGTTCATACACTGGCGACACACTTTATTCGAGCTCGGCTAGTCCCACGAATTCGGGTATACCCGGGTGTATTGAGGTTTGTGACTGTTTTCTGCCCGAGTGCATTGAGTTATTTTCCAGACAGGGATTGAAGCATTTTATTCCCTCTGGCTGCAATACTGCACAGTATATATATATATATATATATATACTGCATTACAATTCATGAATTTATGCCATCTGGTAGACACGCGAAGCATTGCAGCCTATTAAATCCTAATCATTATCATTTAACAGATCAGCCGCCCATCAGCCAGGCATGAACCCAGGCTGGGAAGGCAAATGCAACGGGGCTTGTCAGAGGTGAGGAGCGGCGCATTCCAGGTATCTGCCAGGTACATACCGGGTATTTGCTCGAATAAAGTGTGTCGGTGCAGTATCTTATATATTTCTCGCACACTCCCCGTGACATTTTGCACAATTGTAGGTGTGTTATGTATAACACACTATATTAAATGACAAATACTGTAAGAGTTTTTTCTTCGTAACTGGTAAATGGGTTCAACTGTTTTCTAATCTGAAATAGTAAGATTACTATAAAGTTTGAGTTGGTGTGTTCAAAAAGTCCTCCACCTGGTGAAACGTGCGGACAGCGACGATGAGAACGCCACTGATTGCATGATCGATAACGTGTTGAGCCAGTGGCTCGTACTCCTGAACATAACGAATGAGTTGTTTCGGTCCTCCTAGCGCCCATCCTTCATCAGGACACATTTTATGGAAGCGTTTTGGGCCGTAATTCCTGCTGTCTCAGGCACTTAAAACGTGCTTATGTTCTTCGCTAAGCACCATTTTGTAACTATGCACGTGATGAGGTCATCATCTCGTCATCAATTCCAAAGAATATTTATTAGATTTATCAAATAATTCTTAAATGTAATAATCTACTGTGACCCAACTATAATTGCTATAATTTTTTTTTAAAAAAAACATGACAATAGAGGGATTTTTCTGCATGATACTGGTATGAATAAACATAAAAGGGGTCCCATTTGTTCTGAACACAGTGTGTATGTATATGTATATCATATGTATATATATATATATATATATATATATATATGTATTTACATATATATGTCACTTTTTTTATTCGCCATAACTTAACTCAGTATTATGGTTTAACCTATCCCATAGCTTCTTTGCATACCCAGTTAACCAGCCCCACACTGATGAGACCCATTAAGGTCGAAACAGCTGTCTGTGGGTGGTTTTCTGGGTATGCACCTTAACCCTGGCTGTGCTCAAAGCTGTGACCATGCAGCAAGCTTAAGCCTATAGGGAACCATGTTAAAAATGGTTTTTGAAGCAAAAAGTGGCACTGAGTGCTCATTTGCATGTCATTTCCCAGAATCCCTTGCTGCAGTGGAAGTGCTGTATGCTGGGTGATAATGGTGAAAGGTGGGGTTCCAAACCTGCCTAAGACATGCAGATGAGCATACAGTTGTATTTGCATATATATATATTCATACACTAATGTTTTTCTTATGTGAACCAGCACACCCAAAGTAAAAAAATAATGGTGATTTTTTTCGCCAGATCGACATTTCGGACCCCAAAGGGGCATTTAATTCAAATGATATTCGATAATAATTATTCTTTCCCATCAGCTCTTAAAAGCTTATTATGCTGTCAGCAATAGTCAAATACAACATCAAAGAGAGAGACTCTGGGTGAAGTCTCACTGTATGTAGGACAGTTTACAGTGTCTTTATCACAAAAGACATTAGGTAAAGATAGTAAAAACACCCCAAGCATTTGCTTACTGTAAAGAAAGCAAACAAATATTTTTTTTAGAACTACATAGTATTTGACGGCAGATAAGAACTGCTTGTCCCACCGTGTCTGCCCATTATCCGATCTGCTGTAAAACCTAAAAACCTTGTAGATCATTTGTTTTCTTTCAGATTTAGGATAACCTTATGTCTATGCTCAGCTTTTTTGAATTCCCTAAGGCTTCGTCCCCAGAGGCCGCGGCTGCGCGCGTGATGGCGTGTGCGCAGTCCGCTATGGGGTAGGCACCAGTCGGCGTGTGCGTGGGCGCACAAGGCACGATCGCCTTTGCGAAAAGGCAAGATTTTTGTTGTTTGGCACGGCGGCCGAACATTGGCTATATCACGGCGGCCATTCAGCTGAGGGCGAACCAACCGCGTGACAGGGCCGCAAACCCCGCCACGCCCCCCGTCGGATCTCCTGCTCTTTAGTGGAAGCGTAACCGCAGACCACAGGTCGCACGTGAAACTGGTGCATGCGCCACCAGGTGCTCTGGCGTGCACGCAGTGACTGGGGCCGTGGCCTTACTGTATTAGCCCCTACCACCTCTGTTGGGAGACTATTCCATGTATCCACCACCATTTCCATGAAGAAGGACTTCCTCACATCTCCCCATAGCCTTGCACCCTCCAGGAGTTTAACAATGGTGTCAACCTCCTATATTTATCCGGTCACACATGCCACTGCCGTTCGTTCACTTTGGTCCTAGGTGGGACTGACTGTAATTTAATCATGTATCCCATGCCGTACTGTGCTGAGTACAGCGTCAGCACTACATGCCTATAAAGTTATCATAATGAAACATTGTTCTTCCAAATGGAACAGCATTCCAGGAAAATCTTCTGACACAATAACTGCCTTTCAGACCAGACACACTTCTGTCACATTGTAAACACTCTGGGCCAGTGACTTGCCCATGTTCTAGCTGCACTGGGATGGAACCAGTTGCTTCCGGATTATTACAGCAATGAATAATTCCAGGAATTTTCCATTTCTTTTCTTCTTTTTTTTTTAACTTACTTGAGCCATAGAGCTCATTAAAGGTTCAGAAACCAATGACTTCCCATTTACTCTGGGAAATAAAATGGCTACCGGTAGGGGGTGTATGCCATAATGCACCGTTTCAATGATTGCTGTGGTAGGATAGCGGTTTTGGGCCTTGGGGAAAGAAGGGGAAGTGTTTGCAGTGGGGGCACATTAAACTTTGGATACCGGAGCTCAATCGACGTCAACTGCCATTCAATCATCATTTTTTTCCATGTTTTGGTTGATTATTTTATCTAGTGGCGTATAACTAGTCTTAATATCCATGGTCATTTGAATGTGTCAATTCTTATTGTATTTTATTGATTGTATATGTTTAACATCACATATATATAACTCAAAACTCTAAGGATGTTTCCACATCCCTCTGTGATAGACTGAATGACCTGTCACTCACCCAGGGACCGCCAGTGAGGCTGTGCATACCTCCCCCTTTGTGATAGGCTGATCGGCCTGACACTCACCTAGTGACAGCCAGGGAGGCTGCACATACAGAGGGAGGAGGTGCACATGGGGCAGGAGGGAGTGCAAAGACAGAGCAGGAGAGACCGCAAAGTGAGTAGGAGGAGGAAACAGAGAGACAGCAAGGAGAGGAGGAGACAGATGAGTAGGACAGGAGGAAGTGTATTGTGCACAGAGAGGAGCAGACACAGTAAGCCAAGGGAGTGCAAAGAGAGGGGTGGAGAGAGTGCAAAAAGGAGCATGGCATGATGGAGGAGGGAGGGGAGGAGAGAGAGAGCAAGGCGAGGAGTGCAAAGAGGGGAGGAGAGACAACTAGGTCAGTAGGAGGAAGAAACAGAGACAGCAAGGAGGCAGATGAGATGAGTAGGTGAGGAGGGAGTGTAGTGTGCACAGAGAGGAGCAGACACAGTAAGGGAGAGAGTGCAAAGAGGAGCAGGGCATGATGGAGGAGAGAGTACGGTGGGGATGAGGGGACAAGAGACAGCAAGGCATTACAGCGAGGGGTGAAAACAAAGACCAATGTTTAATTAACAACTTTTAAGATCTGCTGGATCAGCGTATATTATGCCGGGTACAGCTAGTTTGTATGTGACCACGGGAGCAAAGCGGCACAGGATTAAGACAGCTGGCGGCGGGAGAAGAGGACCATGTCAGCAGAGGGAACAAATTGAGACAGCAGGCGGCGCTGGCAGGAGAAGACGTAATCGTCAGGAGAAGACGTAATCGGGGCAGAGCTCCCGTGGTCTTCAGTCCTCTTCTGCCGTCACCGCCGCCTGTAAGCCTGGTAAGAGAGAAGGTGTGCGGGGGGGGGGGGAGGTGTCGGATAAAGCGGAGTGTCTGTTAACCAAAAGTCGGATAACGAGACTCTACTGTGTATAATATATCAAATAAAAAGAACACTTGTGAGCACATTCACATGTCTTAGACAGGTCTGCAACCCTGCCTTTCACCATTATCACCTAGCATACAGTGCTTCCACTGCAGCAAGGGAGTCTGGGAAATTACATGCAAATGAGCACACCGTGTCACCTTACGGTGAAGGCTATACATACGGTGGAGGTTTCTTGTTACCTTTTGCACCCAGCATAGCTTAAATTGTGATGGTTTATATATATATTTATATAAATATATATACAGCTCAACCCCATTATAACACGATCCTTTATAACACGAACCCGCTTACAAGCGTGGCTCCCAATTTTCTTATTTATGAATACTTTACAACATGATTATTGGTATCTTAAATACTTTATTGTACAATGCATACAATTGTACATTATTTCTAACACGATCATCTTAAACGCGCTGTGATTCTTTGGACCCCAAGCACAGCGTTATAAAGGGTTTGAGATTTTATCTATATATATATATTTTTGAAAATCTTGGATGTGAGTGTCTGGAGATCATTTGATTGGTCCGTCGGTCCGCACGCCCACCCACGGCTCTCATTGGCCGGTGTGTCTGCCCCCCCCCCTGTGTCCCGCCCCCCCACGACTCTCATTGGCCCCCCAGAGCACGCTCTCTCCTCCCATAGGCCGCTCCATTCCCCCGGCTCTCACCCTTCCCTGGCTCTCACCTCCCCCCGGCTCTCACCTTTCTCCAGCTCTCACCTCCCCCCGGCTCTCACCCTTCCCCGGCTCTCACCTCCCCCCGGCTCTCACCCTTCCCCGGCTCTCGCCTCCCCCGGCTCTCACCTCCCACAGGATGCTCCCTTCCCCTGGCTCTTACCCTTCCCCGACGCTCTCCCTCACACACCCCCTCCCTGCCCTTTGCCCCCCCTCCCTGCCCTTTGCCCCCCCTCCCTGCCCTTTGCCCCCGCCCCTTCCTGCCCTTTGCCCCCCCTCCCTGCCCTTTGCCCCCCCCCTCCCTGCCCTTTCCCCCCCCCCTCCTTGCCCTTTGCCCCCCCTCCCTGCCCTTTGCCCCCCCGCCGGGTATATCAGCTAGTATATATCTATATATCAGCTAGTATATATATAATATATCATGCCCCGAGCTGCACGCTGCTCATTGCATTGACTGCTCTTCATGTTGTATACTCTGGTGCTCTCTAGTGTTCCAACAGAGAATGTACCATTCATATACTGTATAACAGCGATGCTCACCTCCTCACTCCGCACATCCAGGCCAGCGGGCGAGTTGTGGGGGTACCCGTTTTATTTGGCCCATCCTGAATACTGTAAGTTCTTTTTTTTTTTTGGTCACACAATTCACGTATAATTACCCAGATTTTAAGAAGGGGTCTGGCTAATCATATCTGGCATGTATTTATCAATAAAGAAGCCTTTACTTACATGTCAGAATTGCTACTCGTACATGAAGGCAACAGTCTATTGGGGGCCAACCATATAAATAACTTTAATTTTTTTTAATTTCATATAGCGCTTTTCTCACAATGGGACTCAAAATGCTCCAGAATTATAGTATAGTGCACGGTAAGCAGCATTGTACATAGGATTTTTTACATACATAGTCAATTACACCTGTAGTATAGCTCTCGGAAAACTGTTATGGCCTAGGGCCGCTTTTCACGGCTCCCATATCCTAAAGCAGTGGTTTGCCGCTCGATGTTCCAGTCAGAGGTGGGGTCCAACATCCCCGTCCGGCTGCCGGGCTCCAGCTCCCACCCCCCCCCCCCCCAGCCTCTCTTCCCCCCCCCCCCCACCCCAAAGCCTCTCTTCCCCCTTGCAGCGGGCCCAGCCTTGTGTTCTGTATAATAAATGTAGCTCTCCTACAAGAGGAGCTTGGTTTCTGCCTTGGAAGGTTATTGTGTTAGAGATGGGGGTTGTTTATTTGGAGATGGGGGTAATTATTGTGTTGGAGCTGAGGGGGGTTATTGTGTTCAAATTATGGTGGGGGCGAGAGAGCAAAACTATACCTGGTCAGGATTGATCAATTTCGGTAAAAACTCATTCAACCTGGTGGCCAGAATATTAGAGACAATTTTCATTTCTGCATTAATCAGTGAGATGGGTCTATAGCTCTTACATTATAAGTCTCATTACCGTCCTTATGTATTAATATTATTCTAGTAACGAGCATGGACTGGGGAAATATGCCACGCCAAGATCTTATTGAACATATTTAGTAGGGTTGGCACGACAAGATGGGGGAACATCTGGGCCAGGGGCTTTAGCATTCTTCGGGCCTTTAATGGTATCAGCTCTTCGGACGTAAAGGGATTGGGAGATAATTTTGGATTCCACGGGTGCTCAGGTCTCGGCAGCCCTGCCTGTTGCAGGTAGCAGAATAGTATAGGTCCTTGTAGAAATGAGTAAAAACCTCAACTATCCGGAGTGAGTTTGAAGTCAAGCAGCCTGATTGAGAAATAGACCATCTAAATCTAGAATAACATCATGCTGCTAATAGCGACTTACACATTGGCTTTTTCAAAGTATCTTGGTTTCGGCCATGTCTGACTTTTGTGCGGAGTCTGACAGGCATAGGCCCAATTCCCCTTTCCCAAGTGAGTTTGTTGATATATTTTTTCTAGGTCCCTAATCTTTGCTTGAAGTTGAGTGGCCTGTATTTGCCTTGTTTTTTCCCTGAAAGCTGCAATACTCACAATTTTACCTCTTATTGTTGATTTGTGCGCTTCCCAAAGTGTAAAGGGAGAATCAACGCTCCCTTTGTTATTCACAAAATAGTTGCTAATTTCTTCACCTACCTCACAAAGAATTTCTTGCATTTTTAGTCCAGGTTTAGTTGCATTTAACCACCAGGAGCTTCTGCCTAGCTGTGTATATCGATCTCTCTCTTCCACCTCTATTGGTGCATGATCTGGCCATGTTATGGGAAGTATACTGGCTCTGATAACCTGGGGCAACATATTCGTATCTTCGAAAATGTAGTCGATTCTTGTGTACACCTAGTGGGGGGGGGGGGGTGGTGTCGGAAAAAAAAAAAAAAAAAAATCTCTTTTGTCAATTATGTAGTTCCCTCCAAGTGTCAACCAGCTAGAAGTCTACAATACCTTGCTTCAGGCCTCTTCGTTCGCTGTTGCAAATTGCTGATTGGTGCCCGTGGTGGTGTTGGGGGGGGGAGGGGTTGGACATGTCCAGGGATATATTTAGGTTAATATTGAAGCGATCTGCCAATATCAGTTGTCCTATATGATGTTTGCCTATAAATGAAAATGGTACCTTGTCCTTATTAGGCGTATATGTGTAACTAATGTTAGCTGTTTACCATTTACCCCAGAGACCAGTAACATACTGACTTCTTGATCCTTTCTAACTTTAATCACATGTAGCCATGCCACCTATGGCTACTAACCTGCCCTCCTGGCAGTAAGTCCTGGTAAAATCAGGCTGCCAGTAGTCAATATGGGTTTTCCCCACTCACTGGAGCTGCACTAGAGTGACAGGGGGAGGCGGTGACATCAGGCCTGAGCATATCCAATCATGGGACAGACCTGATGCCCTCTTCCTGGCTGTACTTAAGTGCAGTGCCTCTACCCCCTTGAGAGAGGCAGGTCACACAGCCAAGAGCCTGACTATTGGGCCGTCTCTGGTCCTCTTCCTTTCGGGGGAAAGTGAGTGTGGACCATACCTCTGCCTCTGCTAAAGGGGCAGGGAAGAGCTGGGACTGCTGCGGGTGCCCTTGGCCTGTAGTGAAGGTCCAGGGGCCATCCTTCAGTGGGTAGCTGAGAGTGAGACTGTATTGGGCAGAAGATTTCCGTGTACTGCTGTTAGTGTACAGACAATAAACCGTTCCTGTTATTATGCCTCTGGCCTGGTGTGTGATCTTACTGGGAAGAGAGCTAATCGGTTCTACCATGGGAGATCATCTTCAGTTCACTGGAGCCTACGGCAGATGGAGGCGCTGCACTGCTGAAGATATGTAGGTTATGAACCCCAGAAGCCTAGTCCTGTGTCCCCATTACCATCGGCGGACGACTCAGTCCTCCTGTTACCAGCAGGTATATGCACCACACACCCTGTAATGGCAGAATCTCCCAGAGGGTGGGGGAAACTCCATTACACACATGAAAGGGACCGGCCCTGTATATAAGAATCGCCACCCCTTGTTTTTTTAACATTAGTTGAGGCCATATATACATATCCGATTGTATTGTCTATCAAAGAAAGTTGGGGCAGAGTTATTTTTAAAGTGGGCTTACTTTTAATAAAATCATATCGTCAAATTGTTTCTTGTAGAAAACAATAGCTATATACTTAAACAACAAAACAGGTAGCGCTAACCGCAATGTGTGTGGTGTAGTAACTATTACCTTATATATTAAATAAAACTATACATAAGGGGCTGCCTAGGACACAAAGCCTGACCCCCTGGTCAGGAAAACAGTATGGACAGGGAATAGTTCCGTGGGCGCCTATAACATTTTACCACTATAAAGGATATACGAAAACCAAGCCTGTTGGTTGTGAAGATTGTTTCAAGCCCACCGTGAGGATCAACAATCTTCACAACCAACAGGCTTGGTTTTCGTATATCCTTTATAGTGGTAAAATGTTATAGGCGCCCACGGAACTATTCCCTGTCCAATAGCTATATACTGCTTTATTGTACTATTCAGTGCTTGGACATTATGGGAGTTAAGTCTTCTAGGCATAGACTGGATAATAACATTTGCTTCATATATGACTTTACCATGTGATCAGTATTGTTAATTACAGACCTTGATAAAATGGCCATGCGAACTTGTGTACATCTTCATGCTATACAACCTTTTTAATGTCAAACTTAAGTGAAGGGATAGACAAGAAGACCAACAGGTGCAAAAAGAACCAACAAATGAGGGGGGGGGAGGTGGAGGTATATTATCCAAACAGGGAAAAAATAACCCAGTGGTTATCCCTTCACATTATTAAACAGTTCACCACGAGTGAACACCACTAGTTTGGGGTAAGTGCAATGGTGCAAACAGGAACGGCACACCTGCGGTTATGCCAAAACTGAGAAAGATTAGAGAGGAGATAAATAGGGGGTAAGTATAGAGACACATTGCGGGACAATACAACGGGTTTCTAAAGGTGCTGCCCGAGTCTCTCCGGCTACCTTATAAGACTGGGGTCTGAAGATAGGTGTTAACCTGTCTTGTCCTTGTGGCCAACTTGACCCCAAGGTATTTATCAAAAGTGAATTTCCCTCAAATATCAAACATGCGTTGACTTGCGTTCTTCAGGGGACAGCGATGGGGGTAGTGAACCCTTGTTAGTTCATCGAACTAGCCCTCTTTTTCTGTTGTGTGTGTGTGTTGCAGAACTAGAGGCCTAAGGCCCCTGTAGCCTTTACGTGTGGGCATCGCATCATCTCCTGGCTGCTGCAGTAGGATAAGTCGGCATAACTATATGTAGCCAGCCCCACGCCCTTATCAGACTGACTGCTTCTTGCAGACAGACCAGATCCTGCCCTTACAGACCAGATCCTGCCCTTACAGACCAGATCCTGCCCTTACAGACCAGATCCTGCCCTTACAGAGGGGGCAGGACACGGTATCAATTTGCTGTCTTGAAATCTCAACATTGAGTTTGCCCCCCCCCCCCCCTCCATCTCCCCCTCCCCAAGTTTGTGTGCTTAGTACTAAAAAGGAGCAAATGTCACTTAAAATATAAAAGTGCGACCTGTATATCTCTTCTGGCTGGGGGGTGAGAATGCACTTTCTAAGTAGAAAGCACTTATAGCTAAACATTTATAAACCATAACTTCCTATAACATAAGGAAAGAGAAACTAAATAAACCTCTGATTAAAAGCGGTTATTACAACAACAGTGTTTTTAATTCAACGTCTTTATCTGTGGTGGCGTCTCCCGGCATCCTCCTACATATTCTCCTGCATCTCCCGTGAACATGACTTTGACGCCGCGTTGCCATGACAACGGGACGTCATGCGGCGTCACGTGACCCGCGTTGCCATGGTAACGGACCGCTACATGACATCGCGGCGCTGCGCGGCACCACGTTGCCATGACAACGTGGCATCACGAGACGCCTTGGCGCCATAAGGCGTCCCGTTGTCGTGGCAACTTAACGCCGCATAATGTCGTGATGTCACTTAGCGTCCCGTTGTCATGGCAACGCTGCATCACTTGACGTTGCGTCGCCATGTTCACGCGAGTTACAGGGGGAGATGAAGGATGTATGGAGGATGCCGGGAGAAGCCGCCGGTAAGAGATACATTTTTTTTTACATTTATCTCCGGGTTAGACTTCCGTAGAAGGTGACAACCCTGACCGGGTTGTGGAGGCCCAGACTCACCAGGAATGCTGGTCCCTCAGCTAGATCCCTCATCACTGCTTGGACACCGTTCCTGGAAGCGAGCAAAAAGAAAGGAAAGCACCATTTATAGCTAACGCCTTTGGGTGATGTTTCAGAGCCATTCTGCGCATCAGCGTTGAGGGAGCCAAGTCACTGAATATCTATTCTAGACCATATCTTTGCCGACTTTAAGGCTCTTCGTGGTCCTGAATTTGGCTATAACCACTTCCTTTGTGCGGTAGTAGTGAAAGTGAACCACAACACCTCGCAGCTTGTCGTCTGGGCCTTGGACAGAGGGCTCTGTCCAACTCTAGGTCAGACCCCATGAGATTCGGGAGTAGAGTCCCCAGCCACGTTGTTAGGGTGCCGGTCCATGTTCTCATGGTCTTCTTGCATCACCTCAATAATGATCATTTTGCTTTTCAGCGCCTATTTCTCTAAGTGCAATGCTGCATTTCCTGCGGTAGTAACTGCTTGATGTTGCTGAATACATTTGTAATGTCTCGCTTGGTAACAAACGAGCAGCTTTCCTCTACTTCAGGGTCCGGACCGGACCGCGCACGGGGTGAGGCCGCCCTACACTGTGTCCCACCCACTTCAACCACCTTACACATCGCTGTATCACTGCAGTGTCTTCTAGGCACCAATAATGTGTTAAATGTACCAGGTGGTAATACATCTCTGAACCACTTGGGGGAGATCCAACACTGCTAATGCCGGAATGAGTCCTATGGACAGTAGCAGGTCAAAAGTATTTTCAAAGAACTTACTCAGTACAGTCTTCTTCCTTAGAAAGATTAACCCTCCTCCCCTTAAAGTGACTGGTTTACTTATTTGTGTCTTGTCGTAAATGAATGTGTCCATTTTCTACAGGAACACTGAATTCATTCATATCAGCTACTTCTCTTTATCTGTTTGACTAATGACGACTTAAAAAAGACAATGTAATTGCTCTTATGATGGCGGAAACCCCCTCATTCATGTCAGGTTCAAATTAATCTACTGGGAGTTAATTGCTGCTTTTCAAAAGTGCGATCTCCTGACCAAAAAAAAATAATCTGTTGGCTTTCCTTAAACAAATGTGACTTAATGCAATAATTCTTTTGACTTCTTTTTTTTCTCTCCCTGGAGATGAATTACAAGTTGGATTTCTTCACACCTCTGGATGGGAAAGTGTTCGGCAGTCAAGCTGTCCTTATCAGAGAACGAATAAAGATAAGCAAAAGGTAGCACTGCCTGTGCAAGCTCTTGTAATATCAGACAGAAGGGAGCAGCCAGATGAAATCAAACCCCACCCAAGTCTCAGCTCACTGTGTTTACAAACGCACTTTTTATAAAATGATTTAAGCCAAAGGTGGCCAACTCCAGTCCTCAAGAGCTACCAACAGGTCAGGTTTTCAGGATATTCCTGCTTCAGCACAGGTGGCTCAATCAACTGAGCCACTGATTGAGCCATCTGTGCTGAATCAGGGATATCCTGAAAACCTGACCTGTTGGTAGCTCTTGAGGACTGGAGGTGGCTACCCCAGGTGTCAGATTTGGGTAAACAAAATCAATCACCCAGATGTCACCCCATAAATATGTCCCTGTCAGTAGGACACTTCCGTCTGATGAAGGTATCACCCTTTTAAAAGCAAAGTCCCCACCACCTTCTACTTTGAGGTGCAGAATCTCGGGCTAACAGCTGAGACTTCTTGGACAAGTGTCGGTCGTACAATTAATCATTACAACTGCATTATGTTGAGAGGGAGAGAAAGCTCCAGGAAAAAAGACGTCTGCAGTTTCTCTGTTCATCGCATCAGGTGACTGATATATTTACCCATCCAGCTTGACGCTAAATTAAAGCTCTATGTCCCAATAATCGTCATTGGCTGTAACTCCTGCAGTGCGAGAGGCACCTGCAGGGTTAACTCTTTCCCTTCCGGATGCTTAATCTCCATGATTGCTTTGTTGACAGCCAGGGAGTTAAGTAAGACTTTTTTAACTCACAGTTTAGTCTGTAAACATATCACTCTTTTTAGGAATTACTTTGGCCCTTGGTCTTATTCTTCAAGATGATGTCACAACCCTCGCTGTTTGCTGCAATGACATCATCCCAGTCTCGACCAATCACTGTTAAGGGGAGGGGAAACAGTTGCTATTTCTCAGTACCCATCGGATTCCAGATGACTGTGTAGGGAAATTGTTTATTCAGGGTCCTCTTTTCCCAAACACATTGTAGCCTTAACTTTCCACAGATAATTCATTTTCCGGGTCCCACTGAGTACTGCGATAAATCTCACTCCATACTGGGTTATGATCCCATCGGCTTTCTTGGTATGCCTAGTCCCATTTTGGAAGAGAAAACACAAAGTGCATCGGAGGCGAGTATAAAAGTTGTATTGACGGGAAAAAAGTATATGAACACTTACAATAAGGTAATTATTGGTGAACAAGTCACTGATCGCTAATCGCCGGGCCAGCAGAGCATTCAGGAGGGCTCAGCGATGTGCAGCGTGAAGCCCCGCAAGCTGGGGCATATCCTGTGTGCAAGCGAAAGCGCCCGGCTCTTCCTAGCTCTGTAAGCGGCTTCTACAGTAACTCCAACGTGATCAGCTCTGGTGAGGCTTACTGTGTGAGCTGACAGGAACAGCTATGGTGCAACATGTCCACTGCACGTTTCGCACGACATGTGCTTCATCAGGGGTCCGCTGACGGAGCCAGGAAGTGCCGGACGTTTTAACTTCCAGCACAGGATATGCCCTATCGCACGGGACTCCGAGATGCACGTTGCTGAGCCCTGCTGGATGCTCAGCTCCCCCGGCGGTTTGCGATCTGTGACTTGTTCCCCAACAATCACCTCATTCTAGTATTCATATACTTTTTATTCCTGTCAATACAGTCTTTATACTTACCTCCGGTGCGCTTTGTCTTTTCTCTTCCACTTCCTGGAGATCCCCTTTCGGCGATAACTTAAAGAGCCTGGAGTGCTCCAACACATTAGCAGCAAGGAGATACAAGTTGTAAGAACACACCTGCAAACTTCGGTAGCACACGCGCGGTTTCACCGCTTTACAACCGAGTCCTATTTTGGTTCAAAATATATATTTTTCTTTTGCACATTCTTTTTTCATGTCCTTTTTTTTTTTTTTTTGCAGGGTCCCATTTAATATGGCCGCCGTTGTGGATTTATTAACACGTGCGAATTCCTGCAACATTCTTAACTTGTTTAGTTCTTGTTTCTTAACTGTCCGAAGTCACTCGATTTACCTTGTTAAACATCCCTCTGGTTGGTTTGGGTCCTAGAAAGGAATGATCTGTTAGCTCTTAGTGACACGGCCCCTCCGGCAAGTGGCAACCATGGGATTGATTGCTCCCCGGTGACGCAAGCAGCGATGGCGCTTCCTCCCCTTCCATTCAGGTTGCATTCTGAACATGATGTCGTCACCTAGAAAACGAGCCCCATAGGGACACCCTAGGTGTTATAGGACCACACCACGTAGCCGACTATAAAAACAACTTTTTGTAATCAATTTAACAATATAATCAGTTTCCTTAAATTAAGTTAAATACAGTATGCTCAAAGCAAAGATTTGCCTTATTTTGTTTCTCTGGAAACCAATTACAATTCGCATTTCTCGTGACCTCTGAATAGGGGGGTGTTTGTCAATCAGGTCATTTTTTTTAATCTCTCCTTATCGGAGAGCCAATGAAGAATAGAAGAGAGGGAGCTTTTCCTGCGCAAACTCCTGTTGAACACACAGTGAAATAACACACTAGGGAAAAGCCAAAGGAAATCCAACCCCCTCCCGAGTCTCAGCTCACCGTGTTCACAAAGTAACAAATGAATACAAATGGTTTTAGGTGTCAGATTTGGGTTTGACCCTGAAACATGTCACTGCCAGGAGGACACTTTGGTCCCAGAAGAGATTGCGCCTACTTTATCGCATTGATATACTCAGGGTTACATAAAGCTTTGATAAGCCGTCAGCGTAGCCAACGTTTTATTCATTGGTCAATAGGCAGTGCAAACAAACGTTGTCAATAGCACCGCTAAGCAGCAATAAAATTAATAACCCCAGGCATAACTTTGCAGCTATTCGACAAGATAAGGTAAAGTCCAGCTCAGGCTTTATCACACGTCTGAATGGTCATTAATCAGACTGGTCTGTTTCTTGTAGACGGAGTAGTCCAATTAACCCATTCAATGCCAAATGGGCCTACAATTCAATGCATTACTGCAGCCTAATTGATGTTCCTTGAACCTCCCTCTAATGCTCATATGAAAGTGCTGTGAAGCCATATAGAAAGGATTTGGCCCCATGTTAAGCTCTTCCCAAGCGCAGAGAAAACGTCTTCGCGGTATATCAATTTAAGGGTCTAAGTGGGGGAAAGTACCTTTGGAAATCCCCTGCTGCATGGGGATAGAACAACATGGCAGACGGAATTAGATGAAGCTCTCATTCCAGTCTGATGCTGTCATTACAGCCCTCAGTTTTGGGCGTAAATAGCATTTTTTGGCATTGTCAACACACAGAAATCTCAAATGTCATTGCGCCTTTGTACAAACGTTATATTTCTCAATGTGCGCCCTAGGTATAAAAAACGGGATTAAGTGAAATATTTTGGGGCGCACAGATATGAAAGGTATGTCCAGAAAAATGTCTATCTGAGCGTCAAAGAAAAAGTAGAATGTGCGCTGAAATTGTCCATTAACCTGGTGTAAAACCAATGAAATTGTCCATTAACCTGGTCTGTCTATATCGTACGCACACAATGAAGTTGCCATGTATGTGTACAACATGATTGGACCCAGCCGGGATGTTTCAATATGTGGCGTAACGAAATGTGTTCTTGTCACATTATGGCTATTCTAACAATGATTACAATACTTTATATTTACTAACACTCATTCTAAACATAATTCTGTTTTTAATTGAAATTGTGTCAATCGGTTATTCAACGTGACACAATGCGGCAAACTTCCTTTCAGCCAACTATCCGTCCTACGTATAAAGTCACATAACGACCGGCACACAGGGTGCACATTTTATTAAGGTTTGTACTACTTTGTAACACTAACATTTTGACACAGAATACATTTTAGTACTAAGACCCCATCATTTTTTGTACTCCTATCGTCGCTGACTGTCTGTATACATGCACCTCTGTGCGAGGGTATACATGTACTGTGCATACATCACTGTGCGAGGGTATGCATGCACTGGACATACATCTCTGTGCAAGGGTATACATGCACTGTACACACATCTCTGTGCGAGGGTATGCATGCACTGTACATGGATTTGTGTGTGTATACATACACAGTACATATATCTCAGTGCGAGGGTATGCATGCACTGGACATACATCTCTGTGCGAGGGTATGCATGTACTGGACATACATCTCTGTGCGAGGGTATGCATGCACTGTACATGGATTTGTGTGTGTATACATACACAGTACATATATCTCAGTGCGAGGGTATGCATGCACTGGACATACATCTCTGTGCGAGGGTATGCATGTACTGGACATACATCTCTGTGCGAGGGTATGCATGCACAGTACATACATCTCTGTGCAAGGGTATACATGCACTGTACACACATCTCTGTGCAAGGGTATGCATGCACTGTACATGGATTTGTGTGTGTGTATACATACACAGCACATATATCTCTGTGCGAGGGTATGCATGCACTGTACATGGATTTGTGTGTGTGTGTGTGTATACATACACAGTACATACATCTCTGTGCGAGGGTATGCATGCACTGTACATGGATTTGTGTGTGTGTATACATACACAGTACATATATCTGTGCGAGGGTATGCATGCACTGTACATGGATTTGTGTGTGTATACATACACAGTACATACATCTCTGTGCAAGGGTATGCATGCACTGTACATGGATTTGTGTGTGTGTATACATACACAGTACATATATCTCTGTGCGAGGGTATGCATGCACTGTACATACATCTATGTGCGAGGGCATACATGCACTGTACATAAATCTGTGTGTGTGCTATACATGCACTGTGCATACATCTCTGTGCGTGTGTATACATGCAGTGCACGTAACATACATCTGTGTGTCTATACATGCAGTGGACATACATCTGTGTACGTGTGTATACATGCACTGTACATAAATATGTGTGTGTTATACATGCAGTGCACATACATCTGTGTACGTGTGTATACATTCACTGTACATACATCTGTGTTTTTGTATATACAATAAATCACAGGATGACATATCTTTTGTCACTGCCCTAGGGGTGGAAGCTGGACAATTTCCACTGAGGGATATTGGTTTTGATTTAACCCATTTGCTGCGACCAGGGACTTGTAACACATTGTCAGACATGTCCACTGTCTGTGAGAAAAAAACACCACTTTTCCAATCATTCAATTAATATCATTACTAATTGTTATATAAAAACAACCATGTACACAGCTCTTACAGTGAGAGCTGAAGGGCAAGGTTTGGTTACAGTTAGGAATAAGCGCTTTAATCATTGGAAAGGAAGTCCCTGGCCCAAAGAGCTTACAATTTAATGGGATGATGAGGCATCAAGAAACTATAGGAATGGCTACAAGTGCAACGGGCGGTGGTCAAAATGTGATAATACTAGGGCAGGGGTGGCCAAATCCAGTCTTCAAGGGCCACCAACAGGTCAGGTTCTCAGGATATCCCTGCTTCAGCACTGGTAGCTCAATCACTGGTTCAGATGTTGACTGAGCTACTTATGCTGAAGCAGGGATATCCTGAGAACCTGACGTGTTGGTGTCCCTTGAGGACTGGAGTTGGCCACCACTGTAATACAGGACCAAAGTACCACTACTTTTTATTTTGCCCTCTATACTTACACACCCAGAGTCCCACTACTTTTATTTATGATACATTTACAATTCCACTTTCTTTTTCCAAAAAAAGGGGATTTCAATTAAAAAAAAAAAAAAAAACACCCCACCTAATCTTTCCTATATTGTTACCTAAATTTTATTAAAAATAAATAAAAATAAAAAAAGCCACTTTGTCTACAAGGCGTCACAGCATGCCTGCCCCGCATGGGTTTAGATGTAGGGCAGAGGGACGTTGTTTAACATACTTCTGAAACTTTCTATAGTATCTCTCTATACTGACTTGCTACATTCTGTACAGCTCTGCGCATTTCAGCAGCGCTATATAAATAAACCTATACATACATGGGTGCATCACCCCTTCCTTTTCTCCCCACCCAATGGGGCTGAAGGAGTTAAAAAAAAAAAAAAAAAACTTGCACAGTGAATAGATATGCAGCGTGGCCCTTCCCCTCCCCCCCCTCTTTCTCCACCCCCCCCCCCCCCCCTGTGTACAGTGACATGACGCAGTTGCTGGCAAGGAGCAAGCGGTAGCTCAGTTAGTGTCCTGCGCTGGCAGCGTCTGGCTGCTGCCGTCTGCTCCAGCTGGCAGCTCCCCGCAGCAGACTGAGATCTCCTGGGCATGAACTTTGCTGACCTCCCAACCAAAGGGGCAGAGGAGCTGAAGCGTTTGAGGTTCGGACATCTCACTGGCGTGGTTATACGCGTGCCGTTCAAATGCCAAAGCGCCCTACACCGGACCCAAAACCTTCCATTTCGGGAAAAAAGAACCTTTTCCGATCGCCACATCACTTCTACACGTTTTCCTTCCTTTCTTTCGGACGCTGTTTTGAAATGAATCCGCAGGATAGTATGGATTGCAGAGGTTACGCACTGATGTCGGGAATGGATATATAACTGCTGTGGTGCCAAATGCAGAAGAAACCGAGCGAAGCACTGCATTTTTCAACATCGCTTCTCTAAAAAGGGATTCTTTTTACCCACTGTGGTGTTTGTAGATTTCTGCTATTCCAAGACTGCACTCCTTTAATCGTCAGTGGGATCCGGAAGGGAGCTGATTAAATAATGGTCCGCAGGGAAAGGAGACATTCTGCCAAACATGATCTGTCCCCAGCAGCAGCCAGGTGTCAAGAATAATGAGCACACAGCCCCAAAACCTATTACTTCTCCATTACAAAAGCTACCGTAAGAGGAGCTGAATTTGGGAAGCCTGCAACTGTGCTATCCGATTTCCCCCGACACCCTCAGCCGATAAACACAAAATGACCATGCATTTTAAAAGGAGGTGTAAAGAATATTTTCTCTGTTTTGGTCTAAAAACCCGGCGTTGTTTCTCCCCGGGGAAGATTAACGCTGACAACTTGTGGCCAGTGCAGCGCTGAACGGCGGGGGATATGAGTTTGCCTACGGACTGTGCCGTCCTGACTCTGACAGACTGCGGCGGCTGTCAGATCTTTCACGGGAACATATACGGCTCGCCCTGCGCAGTCAACCGACCCATTGATATCGCGCACAGGAGAAGACGGTAAAAAATGTTTTTTATTTTTTTTAAGTCCCTTCTTTTTCCTTTTTTTTTTTTTTTTTTTAAGTGGATCATTAAAAAAAAAAAAGAATTGAAAACGAAAATAGTAATATATTTGTTGAAGTTTTGCGGCGATTGGGGTAAAGGAGCATTTTAAAACCCCTGCCTTTGAATTTGGTAATCTGCGTGTCGGCCCCTTGTGACTTTATCTCGCTCTGCTGAAGACACCAAAATTAGACTGTGAGCTCTTTGGGTAAGGGACTCCTAGAGCCGGCAGAATTCTCTGTGCTGCTCTGCGTAGTTTGTCTTGGCCATATAAATATTGTTATATTTCCTTAACCCCCCCCCCCCCCCTTTTTTTTTTATATCCTACAGTTCTGGAGACATGGCAAAAGAGAGGGATAATATGGCAAGGTTAATTAACCCTGCAATGCATTGCTGACTACTTCTGGCAGCAAAAGGGTTAAATGTATAATCCGTCATGTCCAAACAACCCCCCACCCCCTTCTCTCCCCCTTACCCCCCCGCCCCCCAATGCTGGAGTATTCACTGTCTTTTGGTTTTTAAATAGCGATCTGTTTGAGACTTTTTCCCTTTTTACTTTTTATAACGCAAATATAGTAAGAGTATTTTAGAGGTCAAGGGGGCTGTGCACAAAGCAGTGATAACTGCTTTTCAGTACGATATACAGGCATACCCCGCATTAACGTACGCAATGGGACCGGAGTATGTATGTAAAGCGAAAATGTATTTAAAGTGAAGCACTACCTTTTCCCCACTTATTGATGCATGTACTATACGGCAATCGTCCTATAAGAGCATGACTGATGTAAATAACGCATTTGTAACAGGTTCTATAGTTTCCCCGCTTGCGCACAGCTCCGGTACAGGTAGGGAGCTGGTACTGTATTGCTGTTCAGGACACGCTGACAGGCGCATGCACGAGCTGCCGTTTGCCTATTGGGCGATATGTCCTTACTCGCGAGTGTACTTAAAGCGAGTGTCCTTAAACCGGGGTATGCCTGTATGGCTTTTAAGACCGATACTGTCTGCTGCGCGATTCACTAAGCAGTAATCACAGTGCTTTATCGGCCGTAAAAGGCATTTTTTCAACCAAAAAAAAAAAAATACGTCCTATCAGGCAAAAAACGGCAAACGCAACGTTTTTTGCCAGTCAGCGCGATTCACTAAGCAGTGATAAGTGAATCGTACTTTAAAAGCACGTCAGATTTTTGCACCAGCTAAAGGCTGGCGCAAAATAAATGGAGCCATGAATAAAATCATTGTTTACGTTTTTTTCCACCACACAATTCATGCAACAGGCCGGCGGGTGTCCCCGGGTGATCCCCGCGGGAGTCCGGGGCCCTCGGGTGATCTCCGCGGGAGTCCGGGGGTCCCTGCTGGCCTGCGGTACCAATCGTGTGGCCAAAAAAACATAACAGCCAATACTTTGCAATAAATATACCCCCTGCCCTCTGCCCCCTAACACATACAGTACAATAATTGTCAAAATTACTATTATCCAGATATGGATAATAGTGCATTTGTCCATTACAAAGAAAACATTAAGCTGCCGAAATAAAATAAATAAAACTTGCACTCACCCCAGACAGGCTGCCACGATAAAGGTCGTCCTCATCCTCATCACCGTCCATGTCCTCTGTTGCCACAAACAATACAGTACAATCAAAAATACAATCTAATGTCCCCTAGCCCCGTAATCAATTTAAGGGGTTAACCCACCCTCTCCCACTACCCACCCGGGAGGCCCAACCACCCTCCCCAGGCAACTACCGCCACCCTTCACCCATTCATTGGTACAGTGGGTACATCATCCCCATATAATATGGGCCTGATTTCCCACTATAGCAATAAATGGTGAAGGAATAAAAAAACAGGCCCAAATAAAACAACTTTACATTACAAAATGAACATATTACTAATGCCAATCATACAATTGAATGACACAGTGGATACATCATGTCCATATAATATGGGCATGAATTAACACTATGCCAGTCAATGGTCAACCTAAAAAAATCAATCACAAACAAGATCCAATGCATTCAAAACAATCTCAAACTAAAAACAAATAAAGAAGTAAACCGAACAAAATTACCACCAATCAAATCTAAAATAAAGACCAAAACAAAACCATGAATAAATAAAAAAAAAAATCTAAATAAAATGCGTCATTCAAAATCAAGTAAAAAAAAATAACATTAAAAAGCAAACACCAATCAAAAGCCAGAAATAAACAATTTAAAACACCTGCAGAAATTCCTGAGCTCTATATCAATATGCAATATAAATAGCATACAAATTTAAAAACAAAGAACCAATATACATTTAAAATACCTGCAAGCAAGCATTTGCCAAAACAACCATTGCTTGTTACTGTGTGTGTGTGTGTGTGTGTGTGTGTGTGTGTGTGTGTGTGTGTGTGTGTGTGTGTGTGTGTGTGTGTGTGTGTGTGTATATATGTATGTATATGTGTGTGTGTGTGTGTGTGTGTGTGTGTGTGTGTGTGTGTGTGTGTGTGTGTGTGTGTGTGTGTGTGTGTGTGTGTGTGTGTGTGTGTGTGTGTGTGTGTGTGTGTGTGTGTGTGTATATATATCCCTAAAGGGCCATGCATAAATACATTTGGAATGAATGTGTGAAAAAAATAATGCAATCACCAAAAAAATACAAGTCACTGGAAGTCATTTGGTCACAGTGAAATGGGTGCAACGAAATGTCCATTTTGGTTTGCAGAGGAATTATAGAGAGCGGTTATAGCAGGAAGGGGAGGAGTTATAGGGAGTGGTTAGGGGAGGAGTTATAGGGAGCGGTTATGGGAGCAGTTAGGGGTGGAGTTATAGGAGCAGTTAGTGGAGGAGTTATAGGGAGCGGTTATAGAGTAGTTAGGGGAGGATTTATAGGGAGCAGGTAGTGGAGGAGTTATAGGGAGCAGTTAGTGGAGGTGTTATAAGGAGCGGTTAGGGGAGCAGTTAGTGGAGGAGTTATTGGGAGCAGTTCGAGGAGCAGTTATAGCAGTTAGGTGTGGACTTAGAGCAGGAGTAGTTATTGGAGCAATTAAGGAAGGAGTAAAAGAGAGCAATTGTAAGAGCAGTTAGGGATTTTTTTGTAACTATATCATAATGAAATAAAAGATTTCATTGGCGGTTGCTTTAACCTCGGCCTCAGATTTAAGAAATGTATATTTGATGCCAGAGAACATTATTGCGCCCTGTACTTACTGTATTAGTGTGTAATCCTGGTGACATTATGGGGCTTGTCATTTATTTTTAATGCACCAGCTTGGACTGAACTTATATAGCAGGCGACGATAGGTTGGAGAGAACAGAGCCGTACAGAACGCTGCATATGAAGGAATCTTACAATGAGCGCTTTACACCCTTTCAAGAATTGTAGGGGTGAGACACAAAGGGGCTTATTCTATTTTAGCCGAAGTGGAAAAGCTTTCGGCCGGTTTGGCGGATATTGAATCCACCATCACAATTTAACCAGCTTTAAAGGTTCAGTCCCATCTAGTGGATGAAAAAGAAATATAAACAATTTATCTGTGTAATCTGTTTCCTTAGAAAGATTCAATCCCCCTTAAAGTAACTGTTTCACTTATTTGGGGCTCGGGGAAAATGAACGTGTTTTGCTTTTCTCTGGAAACACTACTTTCCTGAAGATTAGCTAGTGATGTTTGCCTGTTTGACTAAATGTGGCTTCACTATTTCTTTGCCAACTATGAACAGAACAGAGAACAATTTGCCTGCGGCTGAAGGAGTGGGGATCACCCAGAAATATTAGATTTGTGTTTACCGTGGAAATGTTAGAAGTTTACAGGTGTGTTTAATATACTTACACTTGTCCAATGTAAAAAAAATTAGGCATCAAATGAACTCCTGTCATTGCCCCTCCGGCATGCCGATCACGTGACCACTTCGAGGATTGGTCATGAGATCGCTTCCATCACTGATGATCAAACGGAAGGGGAAGTATCACCCCTCTCCCTCGCCCCCCCCTTCCATCCGCCATCAGTTCAGATCACGTCCTGAAATCCACACGACTGCAAATGGGATCTGCCCTGGCAAAATGAGCAGGATTTTTGGACGTTACTACTTCATCATGGGGCACCCAGGGTGCCAGAACCCATTACATAGTAGCTACGTCCTGGGGGCACCCATAGGGTTAAACATGCCACTGCCCTTTGGTCACTTTCATCCTAGGAGGGGCTTCCCCTTTAAATAAGTGTAAAGCCAAAACTGTGACGAGTCAGTCACTGAGCAGAAGCGAAAGCGGAAATCAGCGCTTCTACTGTGGAAGTTGTTCATTGTTGAGTGTAAACAGGATGCTAACAAATCGCTCATTTTAGCACCATATAACGTGAAAAGGATCCAGACCTGTCTTTTGGTTTCTCGCTGGTTGAGAGGTTGATCCATATTATAATAATAACTTTATTTATATATCGCTTTTCTCCCAATGGGACTCAAAGCGCTTCACTGTTACAAAAAGCAAAAAATAAGAAAACATTTAAGGTTATAATACAGGATGGGACGGTACTGTAGCTATTAAATGTCGGACAGGTTGTGGTTCATTAATTAAATACCTGGGTAGACAAGTAGGTCTTGTGTCTGTTTTTATAGATTTCCAGACAGGAGGCCTCTCGAACTGTATGAGGCAGACTGTTCCAAAGAGTGGGAGCAGCGTGGCTAAGAGCTCGAGCCCCAAAGGAAGTTAAGGAGATTCAGGGAACTGTTAGGAGTCCTTCATCTGCAGATTAAAGTGAGCAAATTGGAATCTAGTGAACTAGAAGCTCTCTCAGATAGATGGGACCCTGGGCATGTAGTGCCTTGCACGTCAACACGCCAATCTCTAAATAAATTCGCCATTTTACAGGCAGTAATTCAGAAAACGGAGAACAGGTGTCATGTGGCAAGAACGAGTCTGGTTAGCTAACAACCTGTACAGTTCCAAAAGTATGGGGGGAAAGCCTCAGGGTAGGAGAACCCAGCTTGTGCAGACAAAACAAACAAACAATTTCTTCAAAATACAGGTCTCCTCAGAGACAACGTTTCTGGTCCCATATGGACCTATCATAAGGTCACCTGTTGTCTTTCCACTGTTCTTGGCTGTCACATTAAAAGAGAATTTCATTATGAACTTGTGATTAGAACTCTATTTTGCATCTCTATCTTTGAGGAGACCTGCATTTTGAAGAAAGTGTTAGTTAACAACCTGGCCGCAGGATTCTGCTGCAGGCAGCTCAATGCTTTTTCCCGGCAGACCCAGGTATAGTGCATTGCACTCCGGGAGTGGAGACACCAAGGCATGGGCAAGCGTAGTAAGATCCTCTGGGGGGATCAAGTGCTTAATCCTGGCTATGTTCCTTAGGTGGAAGAACGAAGATATGATGACGACTAAAACCTGATGTTTAAGGGTCAAGACATATTCAAGGACAATCCCAAGATTCCGCACACGGAGAGTTTAGCAGCTGGGAATCCCCAAGCTTAAGGCCAGTGTATTGACCTAACTGCAGTCTTGTTGTCTTCCGACGGTGAGCATCCACCACAAGCACTTCTGTCTTATCAAGATTCAACCTCAACTAACTTGCACTCATCCACTCCGCGAGCTAAGATAAACTGATAATGGGCCCTTAGTACCTGCTGCAAAGGACAAGTAGAGTTGAGTGTCATCTGAATAGCAGTGATAACCCAGGCCATGCTGTCTGATTATGTCACCAAGTGGCAGCATGTACACTGCGAACAATATAGGAGATAGGATAGAACCCTGTGGCGCTCCACATGCCATTGGTGCAGAGGAGTACACTCCTGAAGATACTCTCTGACCTGTCAGTGAGAAAAGATCTGAACCAGCTGAGAACTGTGCCACTCAGTCCACAGAAATCCCACAGGTGTTCCATTAAAATCCCATGGTCTGTATGCTCAACGATACTTGTAGTAAATTCCAAAAAACTTGAGAGCCATGGAGAGGTTATATTAACGACTCAGATTACCTTCACCACTCATCTTCACATAATAGATTGCCCAAGTTCCCATAACAGTCTTCCCACCACCTTGAAGATACCTACTCAATGTCCTAGGGTCTCTACATCACACTGGAAACTGATGTCACCTGTGCAGATTCTAGATTGTCAGTCATGCAACAGAACATTGTAACCTCTATTTAATTAACCAAGTGCTGTACCATACCTAATGTATATCTGATATTCCTCCCACCCTCCCCTTGATTCCTCTCCCTCCTCCCCTCCCTATGTGAAATGAAAACTCAATAAACTTTGTTTTAAAAAAATACCATGGTCCACAGTATAAAATGCTGCAGAGAGGCCAAGAAGTACTAAGATCAAACAGTCACCCCTGTCTCTCGCCACCAGATAATTTGGCACACGAGCCAGAGCTGTTTCAGTACTATGCTGTCTTCTGAATCCTGACTGGAATGGGTCATTAATTTGATGGCTTTCCAGTTGGGTTACCACCACTTTCTCATTAACCTTCCCTAGGAAAGGAAGGTTTGATACAGGCCTGAAATTAGCCATGCAATCCAGGTCTAATGAAGAATTTTTTAGTAGAGATCTGATGACTGCTTCCTTTAGAGGTTCTGGAAAGATCCCGTCTGCAAAGAGCACAGGACTATTTTGGCAAACACTAGGCAGATTACATCAACACAGCCTAAGAGAAGGCGTGTTGGGACTGGGTCCAAATCGCTGGTAGTGGGATGCCACCACTGGATTGTTTGCACAATGTCTTCTACATCCAAATGGTCAAAGTTAGTCCATAAAACTAGAGAACCTGCATTTTCATGCCTGGAACGCTGACACATTAGATAGCATAGTCGGGCCCCGAGACCACATAGGGGTTACTTTATCAGAGAAGAAGAGAGAAAAATCATTACAACAGGACTGTGAAAGGGCTTTTTACCAGACTGCAGAGATGCTGGTTTGCAGAGCCTCTCCACGGTGCGGAAGAGCTGAGCTGGTCTATTAACCGCTGCCATGATCTCACGTGACAGGAACTCTGACTTCTTACTAGTATAGCCGGCCCCAAGTCTCTATTGTAGTAATGGACAAGAGCATTGGGATCCATGCAGGCACTCAATATGTCAGAGAAATCTAGCTTTGCCATCAGGCCCTGCGGGGTCAGACCCCCTCAACGGTCGATACCTTGTCACCTCCATGGGAGAGGGCCTATTTGGGGGGAGGGGAAAGGGGTTGTGATTGGGAACAAAATTAAGTGGTGGTATGACTAGACAACTGGGTCTATTGTTAGGTCAGATATTTCTAGACCGGTCTGGAAAACAAGATCAAGTGTGTCCACTTCTATGGGTAGCAGAGCAAACAAGTTGTGTGAAGCCCAGAGCATTCATTGTGTGGAGAAGTTCTTGAACAAATTGAGAGAGTTTATCATCGACCCAGGCATTGAAATCCAGGCATTGAAATCCCCCAATTAGACATCTGGGATGCTCCAGGACTAGGCCAGCAACAAGGTCTGCAATTTCCTGCAGAAATACCTTTCCCTTTACCGAGAGGCGGTAGATGAGAAGGACTCTAAACCCCACACCGTAGCACTCTGGGCAGCAATACAGTACAATCAAATTATTTTTAGCCCCACTGGGAGGGCCCTAAATTTCAAAGTTGTTTTAAAACAGATTGCCACACCCCCTCCCCTACGCTCCTGTCTTGAGCAGTGAATCACAGAATAATTTGTTGGGACAGCAGCTTCTAAAATGGGGGCTGCATTTTCATCTAGCCACGTCTCAGTGATACATTTTAGGTCTGATGATTCAATAAGGTCAGCTATACCAGCTGTCTTGTTCCTAATAGATCTGGCATTACATAAGATAGTTCTAATTGGACACACCGGAGGGCCTGAGATAGTGTGCTGTCAAATCAGTGTAGAGTCTCTGGGTTTGTTTTTTGTATGTTTGCCCACCAGCCCCGATAAGTTTAATAAAAAAAATGCCAAGGGTTTGAAGGACGTAATCAATGGATGGTTCGATAGGAACTGCAGCACGAAGAGGGTGGAGTGACAGGAGGAGACTAGAGGTGTCGGAATACATCAAGTATTGTACATCAGGTACTGCAGCGAAACGGTTAACATGGTGGAGGTCAGACCGTGAGGGTTGGTTAGTGGTAGAGAAGAGTGGAGATGACTAAATTACTAAATCAAGTTTTTGGAGGAGGGTGGGGGGGGGGGTTCAAAGAGTCCTTAGGGCTGGGTTTGTAGTGGTAGTAGGATAATGTTGGATCTCTACGGTTGTCTTGCTGGGACAGGTGATCTATAAAATCCAGTTTGTTCAGGATATAATAGGTATCCAAGGCAGAGTGAGCATTGCATGTTGTCATATGACACTACTTCACATTGGCCCCTTGCCGACGCACTTACTAGTACACCCTCCTACTGTCTCTGTACATACTTCCTACTTACCACTCGGATTGTAAACTCTTCCAGACAGGGACTCCTTTATCCTAAAGTTACTTTAATGTCTCTAGCACTTACTCCCATTATGTGTTGTAATACACTGTTACCGCTGTGAAGCGCTATATAAATAAAGCTATATAAACATTAGAGCAGGATTGAGTGAGGTGTGAAAGTTCTTGCAAGTTGAAGTGTGAAAAAGCTTTTAAGTGAAGATTCCTCACGCTTCCATGTGTAAAGACAGCACGGTTTGTAGAACAATAGCACTTTTATTTTATATTACTACTAGGGTGGTCCAGTTAAAGTCTGTAGGGCCATGTGATGTGTGTAAGAGAGTGATCCCGACTATTGACCCTTCCCTGCTAAAGGGGCCAGCACTGGGTGCATTGAGTGTTGCATTGAACTGCTATAAAAGGTGATACGAAATATAAAAGGCTGCGTGACGGCCAGGTCACGTGAGCGGGTCGCCCAATGAGGGCGAACCAGCTCCGTGACGTCACGGCTGCACCCCCCGCCACGCCTCCCTGTCGCCTCTGCCTGCAGGACAAGAAATCTCTCCTGCTTCAGGCAAGCGTGCGCTGCGCTCGCTTCCACTATGGCCGAGGCCTTAACTGCTTCGCAATGCCTGTAATCTCATAGGGTCAAATGAGAAATCAAGCAATGCGAGACTTTATGGGTAATGAATTGCACTGATATTTATACAGGTCAGTGGGTTCCTATTAGAAGTGATGAATGAATATATATATATATATATTATATATATATATATATATATATATATATATATATATATATATATATATATATATATATATATATATAGCAGAAAATAGCCGTGTTAGTCCAGTTGCGATAGTGCAGAATAAATGAGCTCTTCAGTATTAGGTGATACCCTGAAGAAGAGAGGAGAACTCTCGAAAGCTTGTCCTATGACATAAATTGTTAGTCCAATAAAAAAGATATATATACAGTATATATATATAGTGATCCCACTGTAGTCTATGGAGCAACTGATGTGTATAAAAGGGTTATTCCAAAATAGAACACAGGATGCAATACGGACACTGGTAAATCCCAATTCTTAATCTACATACGATTATACCTCACAGAATTTCATGCAGCCACCTCTGGGGTGGCAACCTCACAGCATATTTTGTACACATCGTAGCTTCCATCGGGAAGATTAATTATTACCTAATTATACATTGATCAACTCGGAACGATGCATTCCTAGCTCCCTGTGGCACTATAAAGGTTAATGCACAGCAGTGCTCATAAGTTATAGAGCAAAGTCCAGGAATCCTCCTGCGCTATTTCACTAGTATTTCCTAGCTCCGATCCTACTTTATGAGCTGTTAAACTATGCAAGATGCTGGAATGATTCATGAGTTGTTATGTTTACCTACATCCTGGCCGAATCTGTTCTGTATAAGGATTAAATCCAGAGAACAATCTTCAGAGAAAGAATGAACACTATTTAATTGTCTGCACCCTCTGTTTAGGGAGGGGAGTTCTGTGTGTCTAGTGCTGTAGTAAATTCATGAGAAGCACAAGGTCCCAGACTAAGCAGAAATCTCCTGAGTTTGTAGGGAATGGCGCGTCTCGCCCACTGCTAGCTGGGGCCTGTTCCATTTGGAGAAAGTGTGGCTGTTATGCTTTGGGGTGAGCTTAGAATCTGCAGATGCACTGTGTAAAATACAGTATATACTGTGTATATGTATATATACATATATACACTTAGTAAAGTTATGGTGGGTAAAAAAAGTGACAAAAACCCTCCACAGTAAAGCATATAGGAAATGGAAATATTACTGTATGCTCATTTGCATGTCTTAGACAGGTCTGCAACCCCGCCTTTCACCATTATCACCCAGCACACAGCGCTTCCACTGAAACAAGGGATTCTGGGAAATTGCATGCAAATGATCACACAGTGCCACCGTGTGCTTCAAAACCATTTAACATGGTCCCCTATAAGCTTAAGCTTGCTGCATGTCACAGCTTTGAGCACAGCCTGGGTTAAGATGCATAGCCAGTAAACCCACCCACACAGACAGCTGTTTTGACCTTAATGGGTTTCCTCGGTGTGGGGTTGATTCTAAGACATGTAAATGAGCATACAGTAATATTTCCATTTGCTATTTGTACCCACTATAACTTTACTAAGTGTGGTGAAACCTATCCCTGCTTCATTTTGCAAAGCCAGTATAACCAACCCCACACTGAGGAAACCCATTAAGGTCAAAACGTGTGAGGAATCTGCAACGGGGGACATTGCCGCTTCATACAGGCTTGGGGCTCAACTCTCAGGTTTTAAGAATATCCCTGCTTCAGCACAGGTGGCTCAATCAGTAGCTCAGTCTTCGACTATGCCACTGACTTAGCCACCTGTGCTGAAGTTGGGATATCCTTAAAACCTGAGCTGTAAAAAAAAAAAAAAAATGCAGATTGCTGCTTTATAATGAGGTTTGCCCCAATTTGAGATGAAGGGGTCTTGGCTCTCTAGGGCAATCAGCCCTATTACCCGATACGGACAGTACCAGTCTTTATTCTCCTTAAGGAATTATTCTGTTTTAATTTTTAATTTGCTGATGTTTAAAAGATTTTAAAAAAAACTGTCGCTCCCTTAATTTTATTCCATGACTTTTTGGAAGGTCACCCCTCCACCTTCCTGCAGCCTCTTTCTCAACTTTTTTAGATTTGACAAGTGAGAGAGAGTGCCAGCTGGAAATCCCTACAGCCAGGGATATAGAAAAACATGGTGGATATAAGGAGATGAATCTTTTATTCCAGTCTGAGGCACACAGGCTGTGAGGATGAGTAGAGCAGAGGATTCTGGGAGCGGAAATAATTAAGTTGTTTAGAAGTCATTAGATTTTAATAGTAGTCATTTCGTTTTCTCAGCATGATGAGTTATTTACTTAATAAAACTTTTTTATTTTTTGGTTTTTACCCTTCTTAGGCCGAGTCCATAGAAGGACAGGCCGTGCTGAGCCGTGCGGACGCTCCGCGCTGAGCCCCTGCATCCTCAATGAGGATGCCTTGAGAGGGGGCGCACGCGAGCGTCCGCAGGCGTGCTGACGAGTTGGAGTTTTCAGCCGAGCGCCAAGCTGTTTTTCAGCGCGCTGTTGGCTGAAAACCTCCAATCACAGCACAGCAGTGTCAACGTCACTGTGCCATGACGTCGACGTCAGTGCGTCGCGGGCGATTGGCCCAGCGACGTCACTGCACCGCCTCCCTCAGTCTCCCCCTGCCTCCGATCGCGCCCGCTGGCTCGCCTGCATGGGCATGAAATCGCGCAGATTTCAGCAGGCGAGCCTCAGCGTCAGCGCTGCTCGGATCTCCTCACCCCTCTATGGCCCGGGCCTTAGAGTTAATCTCCTGCACACTCAGCATTTGTTTAATTATAGACAAAAGGATATACCGGCGCCTTACGAGTCCAATAAGGTGATTGTCCTGGAAGTCCAATAAGTGAGGAGAAATGTCCAAAGAAGCAACTCTTCTGTTCTTAGACTGTCAGTTGGTCAGATGCGATTTTCTCCGTGCGTTGCGTAATATGAAACAAAACAGAGAGAAATATAGTGCAACATCGCCAACACAAAATACGAAATCAACTGATGAAACATGAAACGATGACTAAGACACTTAATGACAATACAGTACAAACAAAACAAACATGTGACACACAATAGCAAGGCTGAGAATAAAAAGCTAATTTAATACAAAAATAAAACAATATAAAATTAATGATATGCGAGTGACAGAGAGATCGCCAGTCCGGTGGGGTAAAACCGGAGCCCTACTCACCGAATGGCGGAAGTATACAGGCAGTGGATGTCAGCTGTAGAGAGATGTGAATCCTCCTCCGGTCACACTGGAGTGCTTGTAGGCGTACTCCTGTGCGTCCCCGCGTTCCTCAGGCGGATGTTACGTCACTGGGGGGCGGGCCTTGAGGGGAAAAGTTCTTCCTGCTTCTGATCCACGTCTGTCGCGTTGCTCTCGTCTGTTCGTCAGAATAAGCTTCTAAAGATTACCCTACGCGTTTCGTGCGCTTGCGCACACTCCCAGCTTGCTCTCTGATCTGAAGTCCGGTCAGCATGTGAGTAGTGATCTCATAAACTTCCCCCCAGATGTGCAATGAATGAGACGGAGTCGCCGCTTTGTTTAATTATACTTACTCATCACCTATTATAATTGACAGAGTACAATAATCTGGGGTTATTTTTTGATCATCCTTGATCATTTGGTATAAATCTTGGATCGAATAACATGCCCACTGGGCACTTAATCACTTACCAACGCCATTTTTAACTAACTTTTTACGGTTCCAAAGTAATTCAGGTGTCTGATCTATTTGACATGATCACTGCTTATTTTAAAATAAAATATTTTAATAAGTAAGTCTCACTGCTTAAAAACATAGTTTATAACAATATCTAAATATATATATATATATAGATATTATGGCAACTTTTAATGTGTCACAATTAGTGTTAAAATAAAGGGAGGTTTACCATTTATTGTATTAGTCGTATTAAAAAAATTTTTATTTTGTATGGCGCCACCATTCTTTGCTGTGCCTAGTCCAGCCCTGTTCTAGGGGTGGTGGTATTTGCACCTTTAAAATGCAGGCGCGGTTTGGCAAAGGAACTGCGTAGAAGTGCGTATTAAACGGGTGTCATCCTTTGTCTGCACCGGGTCTGTGTAGGAACAAGGAAGGATATGGCTACTCCAGGGGACGGAGGCACGCAGGGTTAATAAGGAGGTGTAGAGATAAGATCTGCACTAACCATAGGAGGTTGCATAGCTACATGCCGGGAGGATGCCTGGTAACCCCTTCAGCGCCGGCGGGACCAGCCACGCCTCGCGGAATTCGCTGGAAGGTACGGTAGAAAAAAATGTCAGCAGTCGGATTTTGAGGTTTGTGTAGTGTAGTCCCAGACTTCTTCTTACAACAGGTTCTTTTTGTTGCTTATCTGGATGAACAGTTGACCTACATACTGTATACAACAGATTACAAAACACTTATCGCAAAGGAGGCTAGGTAAAGATGGCCAGGAGCAATGGAGACATAAAAGTTAAATAAAAATAATATCAAAATGCTTTTACTTGTCGGATTAGTACTTATTTTTTTTTAAAAGCTGTCAAGCGGCTCCATTTAATTACCACCCAAGTGCCACGGGGCTTCCAGGATTGCGACCATGTGATTGCTTTGGTCAGTTGGTCGTGTCCAAGTTAACAAGTCCCCAAACTGCACCTACGTGTGTGCAGGCAGCATGGGGGGGGGGGGGTATCACTGTGAATTACTGAGGGAGCTTCCAAAGTCACACCCCACAATGCCTTGCTACTGTGGATGCAAAGCATTGTGGGGAGAGTGACTTTGGAAACTACTGCTGTATTTGACAGCTATACCTCCCATGCTACAGTTCAGTTTGGAGCCTTAGGCACGTTCTATAGTGCCGGGCACGTACGCGGAATTTCAGTTGGCTGACGTCAGTCAGCCTTTCTATAGAAGGGCCGCGCACGGCAGGGAGAGGGGAGCCGACAGACAGCGGCGAAGATGAAGAAATTCATCTTTTCGCGCCGCTACCTGCGCTCAAGTGTGTGTGTGTGTGTGTGTGTGTGTGTGTGCGTGCGTGCGTGCGTGCGTGCGTGCGTGTGTAGGATTGTAAAACAAAATAAAATATTTATTAAACTTTTTTTTTTTTCCTTTAAAAAATCTATCTAGGACTTACTTTCACTCACACAACCCATGCATACACATATACTCACACATACACACACATATACACTAACCTGCAGCTCCCGGCTCTATATACATGAAAAGCATGCGGCCGTACGCTGTATAGAACAGCCCTTACTAAGTGCACAGTCCCCACACGGACTCAGGAACCCACTACACTGCCTGCGATCTGCCATTAGATATGTTTGGCAAACCCCTTGGAGACACCTAACGAGAACCCCCTGTCAGGAGTCACTGCTCTAGAAGGTAAGTAACATGGCGGTGAAGAGAATTTGGATATTTTGGGTAGAGGGTAGAAGCGTTGAAATAGAGATAGGTAGAATAGGGCTACAGTCGATTGTATTTTCTGATGAGACATTCAAGCCTGTATTTGGCAGAGACTGCAGCTTGTCTTCAGCGTTGTAGTACAGTACTTCGTTAGCAGCCTCCTTTAGGGAGCTCAGAGTCCTGCAGGTTCGCGGTGTGTATCGCCCCTTTGAAGTACTAGCAAATGTTTAATGGGGGTAATAGGTAGTGTATTAAACACCTGATGCTGCGTTCTACAGCGCAGCTCTCACCAACCGCAACAGATGGAAAGAAACTCAGATACACACATTTGTTTGATACATTTTTTTTAAAGACACAAATCGTGTTTCTCATTTCCGGTGGCGTGCTGAGGGTTTTTAGATTTGATATACTGTATTTACATTTTAGAATTAAAAGTTATGTTTGATATATTTGTGGCCAATGGGTATTGTGTGCATGTAAGAATGGGCTGTGTTCTCACCCCTATTGGGGTCACTGTAGTTTGTTACCTAATGAACAGTACCTATTTCTTTCCGTGTATGACAGTGGAACAGCGCCCTGTATCCATTGGTTATTCCCCCTAGAGTGTAAGCTCTCAGGAGCAAGGCCCTGATTACCTTCTGTATCTGTTACGCTTGTCTGTCCTTACTTGCATGTCATTCAGTTTATGTAATTCATGTCGCTCTGTACCGCACTGCGGAATATGCTGGCGCTTTACAAATAAACGATAATAATAATTGGTAGGAGATTGAAGCGGTTATATGAGCCGGGGGATTGATGACTGACTGCTTCAAATGAAAAGGGCGTCAGTCACCCAGATGTCATCCCTTAAACATGCCACTGCCAGTAGTACCAAATTGGGGGCGGGGGGGGGGCAAATCTAGTCCTCAAGGGCCACCAAAAGGTCAGGTTTTAAGGATATGCCTGCTTCAGCATAGGTGGTTCAATCAGTATTAAGCCACCTGTGCTGAAGCAGGAATATCCTGAAAGCCTGACCTGTTGGTGGCCCTTGAGGACTGGAGTTGGCCGCCCGTGTACTACCTGACCGTAGGAGGTATTGGGAGCCTTTATATCAGCGATCATCGTAATGTAAATGTTGACCTACAGTATTTTCATGTGGAAGAGATTGGCTCCTCATGATTTCCGGCCGAGTGGTTATCGTTGCAGCCTAAGGACGTCACGCAGACCCCAGAGCCCGAGCCCCCTCACGCAGCTCTACTTATTGTGTGACTCTCTCAGGCAGCATCAGCATTCCTGTGGTGTGGGCTGCCTTTCAGAGCCCGGGTATTAGGATGGAGCCCGCCCTTCTGTCACTGGCTTATCTCTCAGCTGCAGACCCACTGCTGATGTCACAGGCCGCACAGCACCCTGCAGGGGGAGGGAGGTCAGCAGGGTGACATTTACAAAAACGGCTCCACTCTTATTTTAACCCTTTCCGGGCAAGAGGAACCAGCAGCAGAGACAGAGTTTAGAGCAGCACTCCTGGGGACATTTCTTGTTACCATTATTAATAGGTTTCGAGCAGGAGGTTTCCAGAGCTGAAGCACATTGATCTCAGCTCCAGCGACCGCCTGCGCCCCAAGATACTGACCTTGGAAGGGGATGGCAGTCGCAGCTCTGGCAGGGCTAGTGTGGGCTAACATAATGGCGACTTAAATGTCCTGCGGGCCAATAGGAAGCCGTGATGTCATCCCTTGCGGCTTGCTATTGGCCCACGTAGGTAATTATCTTGGGAAGCAGGGGGTCCTCTGAGCTGAAATTAACGCTGTTCATCTCCGGAGACCCCCTGCTTCCAACCAATTAAAAGAAAAACAAGAGTCCCCGGGAGTGCTGCTTTAACCAATACACCAAATTTCTACCCCATTATTATTGCAATTTTGCTAATATCAATGCCGTAATTTTTTTAATGTGTGTATTTTTAACATACACACCTGTGTATGTACATATGTGTCTCCTACCTTTCAATTTACCAATGTGTGTATTAGCTTTGTATTCCCCTTTTAAATAATTTGCTTTAGATTTTATTAATATAAATACATGAAAATATTTTTCTCATATGACGCTATAACATATCGCTAATTATCGTTCATTTAATATAGACTAAATTACAAATAGCATTGCTGTCTATATATATATATATATATATATATATATATATATATATATATATATATATATATATATATATATATATAATGAACCAATGCTTTCCCAGGCGAGAAAACAAAGAAGCAGCACTCAAAGCAATATGGTAAATAAATTGTATTAAAGACAATACATCAGCACAGATCAAACCAACGTTTCGGTCCAGAAAGGACCCACCATAACATAACTAAGTGTCGTGAAACCTATCCTAAGCTTCATTTTGCAAAGCCAGTATAACCAACCCCACAATGATGAGACGCATTGTGGGTAGGTTTACTGGCTATGCATCTTAACCCAGGCTGTGCTCAAAGCTGTGAAATGCAGCAAGCATAAGGCCTGGAACATGGTAAAACAGACCCCGCTGAGCCGCGCTGAGCAGATGCATTTACCCCCTGTATCTGTAATCAGCACGGCTTTAGGAGCCAGGCAGGGTTACATTTTCGCGCGGAGGAGCGGTCACGTGACTGCAAACATCCAATGGGAGCGAGGGACTAGCCCCGCCTCCTGCCACGCCTCCGCCCCACCCCAAAGCGCGCTCACTGCCTCGCCTGCTAGGACGCAAAAAAGCACCAGCTTGAGCAGGCGAGGCAGAGCAGGAGCACGGCTCAACGCGGCCTGAGGCACCATGCCCGAGGCCTAAGCTTACAGGGGACCATGTTATATGGTTTTGAAGCAAAAGGTGGCACTGTGTGCTCATTTGCATGTCATTTCCCAGAATCCCTTGCAGCAGTGGAAGCACTGTGTGTGCGAAAGGCAGGGTTGCAGACCTGTCTAAGACATGCAAATGAGCATACAGTAATATTTCGATTTGAGATATATATATATATATATATATATACATACATACATACATACATACATACACACACACACACACACACACACACACACACACACACACACACACACACACACACACATACATATATAATTTCTGACAATTAACTCAGGGTCTTGCATTTCAAATTGCATATGTTAAACCAATTTGCGTAAAAATACAAACCTTAAAGTATATAATTTAAACTGTACAACATCTTTATAGAGTCCACAGCCCTTATTCTGTAAAGTACGAATAGCGCAGATCTCTGTCGCACGAAAGACCCCATTGAAATGAATGGGGATTTCTGTGCAATAACCCCGGATCTGAGCTGTTTGCACATTTTAGAAAAGTGGAAGATGTTGCAACTGCCCTCACTTGGGAGGTAGAGCCAGTAAACAGTGAAGATAAGACATGCAAAGGATTCTGGGAGAGAAGTTAGCAGCCATATAGTCTGCCGGATACAGCGGCCAATCCATAATGCTACCTATTAATTATAGGTCAGGAAAGATCATTTATTACATTTCAGGTCATGCTCAGAGCTGTCGATAGTTGTCCAGCTTGACAACCCTGCACTTATACTCCCCTTCCTACTCTCGCTTACGAACTTGTGCCAGAACTCAGGTCAAGGCTATAGTTTTGGGCCCCAGGAAACGTGTCAGCGGATCTGCTCATGTTTATGATTGGCCATTCTTTCATATGACGTATTTAGCTCAAAAGTGGTTTTGCAAGTTTAACCCTAATCTCTGTATCCACACAACCCAAGATCAGGGCCACCGACAGGTGGGGAGAGAGGGGGGGGGGGTTCAACCATCCAATCCCTTGGGTTTGACCCCTGTAACCCGAACTTCCAGCCCTTCCTCTGCAAGGCCCACCCTGAATGGTGCACACACAGGTGGGCAATCGCACTTTCACTTGACAGGATGGCCCCATCTCTACTCTCCACGACCCAAACCCCACCTAACACAACAACTTGCCTGCACCCCAATCTCCCCTGGTCAACCACCCAAGGCCCGGGTCAAACCTGTTGTCATGGGCCCTGGGATAGCTGTCGGCGGCACTGCACGAGGTACATGATTGCTGCTTTAAACACTGCGTTAATTCGAGCTCCGGGCACCCCCCCACTTCCTGAGATACGTACAGGGCGAGGTGCCGATGGCTACTTCCTGATGACGTTGCCGCTTCCTATTAGCCAACGTAAATCTGGATAGTTAAACGTAGTTTTGTTTCCCCTGGAGAGGATGCTACCGGCAGTATGTCCCCATTAAGTGTCTCAGGGGGAAATTAACACGGTTCAGCTCCGGAGACCCCCTACCTCCCGCCCATGTAAAAACACACAAAATACTTAATTGTTGAACCTAATGCTTTCTATGTAATAATAATAACTAGCTGAGAGACCCGGCGTTGCCCGTGAGTTAAATTTCCCGCTAGGAGGGGTGTGGGGAGACAGTGAACAGGAGGGGGGGACACAGTGGACAGGAGGGGGGGACAGTGGACAGGAGGGGTGGGGGGGGGGCAGTGGACAGGAGGGGTGGGGGGGACAGTGGACAGGAGGGGTGGGGGGGGACAGTGGACAGGAGGGGTGGGGGGGGGACAGTGGACAGGAGGGGTGGGAGGGGGACAGTGGACAGGAGGGGGGGACAGTGGACAGGAGGGGGGGACAGTGGACAGGAGGGGGGGGACAGTGGACAGGAGGGGGGGGGACAGTGGACAGGAGGGGGGGGGACAGTGGACAGGAGGGGGGGGACAGTGGACAGGAGGGGGGGGCAGTGGACAGGAGGGGGGGGCAGTGGACAGGAGGGGGGGCAGTGGACAGGAGGGGGGGGCAGTGGACAGGAGGGGGGGGGCAGTGGACAGGAGGGGGGGGGCAGTGGACAGGAGGGGGGGGGCAGTGGACAGGAGGGGGGGGGCAGTGGACAGGAGGGGGGGGGCAGTGGACAGGAGGGGGGGACAGTGGACAGGAGGGGGGGACAGTGGACAGGAGGGGGGAACAGTGGACAGGAGGGGGGGGACAGTGGACAGGAGGGGGGACAGTGGACAGGAGGGGGGACAGTGGACAAGAGGGGGGGGACAGTGGACAGGAGGGGTGGGGGGTTGCTTAAAATTTCCAGGTCCCTCCTCTCCACTCCCCTTGTATGTTTCTCGGCTCCCCTCTCTCTCTCTCCGCTCCTGCCCCCCTCCCCCCCCACCATATGTGCAGCTCTGGTCCCCACCCTACAGTGTCTGACACACACACAGTGACACACACACACATACACACACACACAGTGTCCCACAAACACACACACACACACAGTGTCACACACACACAGTGTCACACACACACACACACACAGTGAGACACACACACACACACACAGATATGTCACCTCTCCTTCCGGGCGCCGCCATCTTAGGCACTCGGCGCCGCGAGGCAGCTGCAGGCGGCCTGCCCACTGCCTGTCCCCCCGCCGGGGAGGAAGGTGAGTGAGCGCCGGGGAGGGAGGTGAGTGAGTGCCAGGGAGGGAGGTGACTGAGCGCCGGGGAGGGAGGTAACTGAGCGCCGGGGAGGGAGGTGAGTGAGCGCCGGGGAGGGAGTTGACTGAGCGCCGGGGAGGGAGGTGACTGAGCGCCGGGGAGGGAGGTGACTGAGCGCCAGGGAGGGAGGTGACTGAGCGCCGGGGAGGGAGGTGAGTGAGCGCCAGGGAGGTGACTGAGCGCCGGGGAGGGAGTTGACTGAGCGCCGGGGAGGGAGGTGACTGAGCGCCGGGGAGGGAGGTGACTGAGCGCCGGGGAGGGAGGTGACTGAGCGCCGGGGAGGGAGGTGAGTGAGCGCCGGGGAGGGAGGTGACTGAGCGCCGGGGAGGGAGGTGACTGAGCGCCAGGGGAGGGAGGTGAGTGTGATGGGGGGGGGAGAGGACAGAGAGAGAGAGAGTGTGTGTGTGTGTGTGTGTGTGTGTGTGTGTGTGTGTGTGTGTGTGTGTGTGTGTGGCCGAGGGGGAAGAGAGTGGCAGTTGGGTGACGTCAGACCCACCAATCTGATTGGCCAGAGGCTGAGGACCAATCAGATTCACCGCAGCTAGTACCAACCTTTCGATTTTATATATTAAGATAATAGTTTATTCATGTATAGCGCTGCTAGTTTTACGTAGAGCTTTACAGAGACATTTTGCAGACACTGTCCCTGCCCCGTGGAGCTTACAATCTATGTTTATTTGGTGTCTGAGACACAGGGAGATAAAGTGACTTGCCCAAAGTCACAAGGAACCGATACCAGGAATTGAACCTGGTTCCCCTGCTTCAAACTCAGTATCTTTACTCACTGAGCCACTCCTTCTCCCATGTACTCATTTATAATCAGTTAAGATTATTTCAACTCGCCCTGAAGCACTAACAACACATTTGCTGTTCCTTTGATTATGCAGTAAATAATTTGAAGGATGGGCCAGCCCCAAAGTCTGACAACTAGAAATATATCTAAATCATTCTTTAACGTTACTTTGTAAACACAGCAAAGGGAGGGGGGGAAGGCCCTGTTGGTCCTTTCTTCCATTTAGTAACAAAGGAGGGAGAAGGAGTAGGTGGCACGATACCTACTAACAAGTAGTTGATATGTTACAAGCTTTCAAACCTCTCGGGTTTACCCTATGAAGAACCCAGAGAGGTTGGAAAGCTTGTAACATATCACCTACTGGCATGGTCCAATCAAAGGTATCATACTGTACCCCCTACTCCCTCTCCCTCTCTATCCTCTTACTACTTTGTAAACACATTGAGTGGAGACTTGGCTTGGTTTCCCTTTGATCTGATATCACAGTGGGTGTAAAGGAGCAGTTCATCCCAGGCACCCCGGTTTTTTTTTAAATGTAGGTGGGAAGCAGGACATCTCTGGAGCTGAACCGCGTTAGTTTAATCTCCAGGGACCCCCTGCTCCCCGAAATTCTTACCGGAGAAGGTACCGCCGGTCCTTCCTAGAGGTTTAAATCCCCTTAGTCACGTGGGCCAATAGGAAGCGGCACCGGGTGATGTTCCAGCGTCCTGCTGATGATGCGGGAGATTTAAACTTACATTTTGTGGTTTCCTGGATCAGACAGTACAGGCGGCACCGTCTCCAGTATCTCGGGAAGCAGGTGTCCTCCGAAGCTGAAATTAAAGCGGTTCAGCCCAGGAGGTACACCTGCTTCCGATACATGTAAATAAAAAGGAGGGGGTGACAAGAGATTTCACAAGTAACGCCCCCTCCCCACCTCCCTTCTCTTATCAGGTTTCTGAAAAGGACACGTTGGAATAAGGATAAAGAAAACACTTGCTTGAAAAACACTGCTCAATTCAGAGGCCTTTAAGCTAATATCATTTTTGCTATTAGCACAGTTAGATATATTTAGGGAAGTTAATTAGACTGTTAATTTTCTGTTCACAAATGGTTATTCTCTGGCCGGCTAGATGGGTTTTGCACCTTTCAAGCAGGAGACATTCCTGCTGCCTGGGATAGAACAATATGGCAGAAGGAATCAGGAAACGCTTGTCATGCCATTTTCATGCTGTCACTGCCCTCACTTGGGAGGCAGATCCAATAAACAGTGAGAACGAGAGAAGCAGTGGATTCTGGGAGCCATAAATAACAGCCGCAGAGTCTCCAGGATATCACCTGTGCTGAAGCAGGGATATCCTGAAAACCTGACCTGTTGGTTGCCCTTGAGGACTGGCGTTGGCCTCCCCTGATATAGAATATGCTTTGATGTCTCTGACGTGTCAGGATATATAAACGGATGTCATCTCACCCCTGCTCTGGCTTCTGTCACAGGATGTGCGGCTTCTGTAGGTAAAAATACCATCAGCGGAGCAGGAAACACTTTTGAGCTTATCCCATCCGGCGTTTTTCCTCGAGTTCGCTGTCTCCTGTAGTTGATTTTTATGAATAAAGATTCTTGTTTTTAGACCAAATTTAAAGTTCTTCTTAAAAAAGAAAAACAAAAACACCTAGGGAAATATAATAATAATAATAAAAAATAATCTTTAACCCCCTAAGCGGTAAAGGGCACGGATATATAGTTGTTCTGATAAACATATCAGGGAACTTTTTTTTATTTTTTTAACTTCCCAGTATCAAGTGTGTGCAAATATATACACCAACCTCACACTGATGATACCCATCAAGGTTGAAACATGTCTGTGAGTGGTTTGACTTGCTTTGCTAATCTCATGCTGTTCTTAAAAGCTGTGTGAACGGTGATGCATTTGCTTAAATGGGCTCCATGTGAATGGATATTCCAGGCAAAAGGTGACACATTGTGTGCTCATTTGCATGTCATTTCCCAGAATCCCTTGCTGCAATGGGAGCACTGTATGCTAGGTGATAATGGTTGAAAAGCAGAGTTTCAGACCTGTCTAAGAAATGTGAATGTACTCACAAGTGATATTCGTTATTGGCTATAAGCTAACGGTAGAGGTTTTTTGTTGCCTTTTTCACCCAGTGTGTGTGTGTGTGTGTGTGTATGTATAATATATATATATATATATATATATATATATATATATATATATATACACAGTATATATACATACATACATACATACATATACACCGTTGTGTAAAAAAGAATGTACACCCTCTTTGAATTCCATGGTTTTACATATCAGGACATAATAACAATCATCTGTTCCTTAGCAGTTCTTAAAATTAGATAAATACAACCTCAGATGAACAACAACACATGACATATTACACCGTGTCATGATTTATTTAACAAAACTTCACCCAGCGTCCTGTTACCATGGCAATGCCGCGTGGCCATTTTGAATAGTGCTGCATTTTAAAGATCAAGAAAGAGAAGACCGGGAGATGTCAGCGGACACCGCCGAAGGTAAGCAGTCGACAGCAGCCACAATGCAGTCGCCTCGGGCGACCGCATTTGTCGAACCCTGTATATATATCTGCTGCTGGATGAGGTCAAAGACCTTCCGATTATTGCGGTTGCAGCATCTCTTCCCCACGTTGCTCTAACACATTTTACTTTTTTCATCATTTTGTTTTTTTTATGTCCCCTTGAATCAAGTCGAGTGCCATCTTTGTCCAACTATGGTCATTTCTTCTTGTGATATGTCCGTCACACTGCCATTTAACCCGTGTTATGATGTCACAGACTTTCGACTGCTTTTGAACCCATTCATAATTTTTCCTGTCTCTTCGGGTAATACCCCACACACATCTCGCCATACTTCTTTGAGTTGTCTGAAGCTTTTTGAATTATCTTCCCAATTCCAATAATAGGGTCCAATTTTCACATCCATAAGTGAGCACAGGCTGAATACACTAGTCAAAAACTTTCCTCTTCACACACAGTGGAAGGTTCCCTTGAAATAGTCTTACACTCCATCTCATCTTAACTCACCTATTCATTTAATTCACAAGGTTCCAATCCATTGTTTACTTGCCGACCAAGGTAGACACAGTCTTCGACTTGTAGTTCTTTTCTATTTACTTTGATCTTTGCAGAGTTGACACATTTCGTGGTCTTGCTGAGATTCATATGGAAGTGCATTTCCTTACTTGCTCCGGCGAGTTCTTTGATTTATGGCTAGAGGTCTTCTTGGCTTGTGACACAAATACCAATGTCATCTGCAAATTGTAGGCGACTCGAGTATTCAGAGTTGGCTTTTATTAACTTTTCGGCCCAATTCAATGTACTGAACAATTCTTAAGTGCTGCTGTGACAAGTTTTGATTGCATGGAGTCTCCCTGCCGCACTTCCTCGCTGATCCTTATCTTGTTGTATCTTTATGTAATCTAACGGTTGATGTGGCATTCTCGTACATGTTCCATATGAAAGCAACGTACGTTCCAACTTCTCCAACCCGTTATCTTCTTAATGCATTTAATTAAAACGACTGAGGTGTAGACAGAATCAAATGCTTTTTCATAATCTCTGGATCCTGAGATGAGTGGTAGATCGTATTCATAACTTTTGGAATATATATACTGTGTATATATATATATTGTAACATCGCCGGAAGAAGAGATCAGTGTATCTCGAAAGCTCGCACAAATAAAAGTATTTCGTTAGCCACAGAACGGTATCATCTATTTATTGTTTGATTATTGAAGCTCGGCTAACACAGTACTGATACCTCTACATGTATATATATATATATATATATATATATATATATATATATATATATATATAAACCAAAAAGAGAACGCGCATGGCCCATAGCGTAGAGGAAAAAAGAGAGATCCAGCGCTCCACGGATTTCAAGATAATGAATTTATTGTGCCACACAGCACATAGCGTAGAGAGCATATGATTTAATAACAAATATAAAAATTGAGGGAAACAAGCTCACTCACAAATGAACAAGTAATAAAGGCATTTGAATATCCCCACCACGGGAACTGCAAAGTGTGACCTCCACAGCAAAGATGTTCCACACGCTGTAAGCAGCTAGTCCAAATGTTCAGACCTCGTGGATCAAGTGATTGTGATCAATAAGGAAGTCCTGCGTAATCAGTCTCTTCCTACCAGATAGGCTCACATCCGAACCTTCACTGGTGTTTCAAGCAGCAGGGAAGGACGCTCGCTACAAGCTGCCTGGCCCACAATGATGACGTATGTCCGTCGCTGCCCTCCTTACGCGTTTCGTCAGATACACTGACTTTGTCATGATCCTTATTGATTACAATCACTTGATCCACGAGCTGATTGGAAGGTGGCTCTTCCTATTTTGTTGAAGCTCACCCCCTCCCACATTTAAATGGTTAAAAGCTCACTCCATAGCATCTACCACTCTCAGGGGAACTTGCTTGCTTGCAGTATGATTGTGACAAATCTAATACAGAGTGCTTTTCCTGGTAATGTATAGGTTAATAAAAGCTTTAATCAGACTTAGAACTATGCAACTAATTTTGACAGATTTATTATAAATCATTCTTCCTGGTAATGCACAGGTTATTAAGAATTTATATTAGTGTTAGGGACCCTTGAGATGTGGTCTGCCGTGTAGTGGCTCAGGGGCTTACAACACTTTGGCCAAAATGTTAAACTAAAAGACCATTTTATTTAATAGATATCTATACATATATATTTAGGCACTGTACCGTGTATAGGTTTCACTGGATGTGCACTGAGCTCTGTCTGTGTTTCATGTTCTGTCTCTGGTTTTAAATATATATATATATATATATACACACACACACACACACACACACACACACACACATGTAGCGGTATCAGTACCGTGTTAGCCGAGCTTCAATAATCAAAAAATAAATAGATGATACCGTTCTGTGGCTAACGAAATGCTTTTATTTGTGCGAGCTTTTGAGATACACTGATCTCTTCTTCGGGCGATGTTACAATGAATGAAGCAAGCAAAGGGTATACTTAAAAACAGTGTCTCTTGGAATGTTATCTGTGCTTGTCCCTCCCCCGTGTGTGGATGTGATTTATGGCTTGAGGTGTTAAATGGTTCCTGAAAGTTAGTGATGTAAGTGTGTGTGTGTATCTGTGTGAATATAAATGAATGGAGAGCCCACAGTGCTTTACAAAAGGTGTGTGTGGAGTGGGAGTTAATATAAATGGTGTGGGTAGGTGTGGAAATGTGAGAGATTGTAGCATAACTAAAAGTGTGTGTAGATACCATGTTGTCCCTATTGGTGTATAGGGATGGAAAAACAAGGAGTATTAGTATGTGTAAGAGACAGCTGTGTGTGCATAGATATAGCACAGTATGTACAGACATGGCATTTAGCGCTCATGGGAAGAGAGTTCACTTGTGTCAGTAATGACTCATAAAATTTCGATCTCTGTTTAGGCCACCGCTAAGTGTCCCAAACAGTTGCATACATTTGTATTCACGCAACCGTCTCTCTTTCGGTGTTTTAAGATTACCTTTGAGTATGGCAACCCTCAGATCATTCATCTTATGGCCAGAGTCAGAGAAATGTTCGCCGACAGGACCGTCTCTTGTTCCGCGTGTGATGCTGTGGCGATGCAGGTTCATTCTCTTGTTTAGCCCCTGCCCCGTCTCACCTATGTAGTAGCAGCCCCCTGGGCATTTCATGCACATGATGAGGTACACGACATTGCTGGAGGAACAGGTGAACCTTCCTCTGGTTTTGTATTCCCGATTCCTGTGTGGTATTTGTATTGTGTCCGCTGTATAGAGCATTGCGCAGGTTTTGCATCTTGCGTCCTGGCATGGTTTCGTCCCGCATTCAGTTGTACTGCTGAATACTTTACTCCTCACCATAATATTCTTGAGATTATGAGGTTGTCTGTATGATAATAAGGGTGCTTCAGGGAAGACCTGTTGCAGTCTTGTATCTTCCTGGAGGATGGGTTGTAGTTCCCTGGCGATCTTGCGTAGGGCTCCTAGGTGTGGGTTATATGTGACCACCAAAGGTACCCTGTCGCTTGTCTCTTTCTGTTTGTATTCAAGGAGATCACTTCTTGGTATTCTGGTGGCTTTGTGAATTTGCTGGTATACAATTCTGTGGTTATATCCACGGTTTATAAAATCTGATCTCAAGGCTTTAATCCGCTGGTCTCTGTCTGCTGTGTCGGAGCATATCCGGTTGTATCGTATGGCTTGACTGTAGATGGTTGCATGTTTGGTGTGTGTCGGGTGGAAGCTGTTGTCCCTCAAATAGCTGGCTCTGTCTGTAGGTTTGCAGTATACAGAAGTCTGTAGTTGATTGTTCTTTATAGTAATGGTGGTGTCTAGGAAATGTACTTCGTCCGGGGAATGGGTGAGTTTGTGGTTGATGGTCGGGTGGAACGTATTGAAGTTGTCATAGAACTGTAGGAGGTTCTGTTCGCCAGAGGTCCAAATCAGGAGGATGTCATCGATGTAGCGAAGGTATGTAAGGGGTTTCAAGTGACAGGTGGAAAGAAAGTCACTTTCCAGTTTTGCGCAGAACAGATTGGCATACTGTGGCGCCATCCGAGTACCCATAGCGGTCCCGGTTGTCTGGAGGTATGTGTCATTTCCCCGGACGAAGTACATTTCCTAGACACCATCATTACTATAAAGAACAACCAACTACAGACTTCTGTATACCGCAAACCTACAGACAGAGCCAGCTATTTGAGGGACAACAGCTTCCACCCGACACACACCAAATATGCATTCATCTACAGTCAAGTCATACGATACAACCGGATATGCTCCGACACAGCAGACAGAGACCAGCGGATTAAAGCCTTGAGATCAGATTTTATAACCCGTGGATATAACCACAGAATTGTAGACCAGCAAATTCACAAAGCCACCAGAATACCAAGAAGTGATCTCCTTGAATACAAACAGAAAGAGACAAGCGACAGGGTACCTTTGGTGGTCACATATAACCCACACCTAGGAATCCTACGCAAGATCGCCAGGGAACTGCAACCCATCCTCCAGGAAGATACAAGACTGCAACAGGTCTTCCCTGAAGCACCCTTATTATCATACAGACAACCCCATAATCTCAAGAATATTATGGTGAGGAGTAAAGTATTCAGCAGTACAACTGAATGCGGGACGAAACCATGCCGGGACGCAAGATGCAAAACCTGCGCAATGCTCTACACAGCGGACACAATACAAATACCACACAGGAATCGGGAATACAAAATCAGAGGAAGGTTCACCTGTTCCTCCAGCAATGTCGTGTACCTCATCATGTGCATGAAATGCCCAGGGGGCTGCTACTACATAGGTGAGACGGGGCAGGGGCTAAACAAGAGAATGAACCTGCATCGCCACAGCATCACACGCGGAACAAGAGACGGTCCTGTCGGCGAACATTTCTGTGACTCTGGCCATAAGATGAACGATCTGAGGGTTGCCATACTCAAAGGTAATCTTAAAACACCGAAAGAGAGACGGTTGCATGAATACAAATTTATGCAACTGTTCGGGACACTTAGCGGTGGCCTAAACAGAGATCGAAATTTTATGAGTCATTACTGACACAAGTGAACTCTCTTCCCATGAGCGCTAAATGCCATGTCTGTACACACTGTGCTATATCTATGCACACACAGCTGTCTCTTACACATACTAATACTCCTTGTTTTTCCATCCCTATACACCAATAGGGACAACATAGTATCTACACACACTTTTAGTTATGCTACAATCTCTCACATTTCCACACCTACACACAACATTTATATTAACTCACACTGCACACACACCTTTTGTAAAGCACTGTATACACTGTGGGCTCTCCATTCATTTATATTCACACAGATACACACACACACTTGCATCACTAACTTTCAGGAACCATTTAACACCTCTAGCCATAAATCACATCCACACACAGGGGAGGGACAAGCACAGATAACATTCCAAGAGACACTGTTTTTAAGTATACCCTTTGCTTGCTTCATTCATTGTAACATCGCTGAAGAAGAGATCAGTGTATCTCAAAAGCTCGCACAAATAAAAGCATTTCGTTAGCCACAGAACGGTATCATCTATTTATTTTTTGATATATATATATATACATATATATACATATATATACATATATATATATATATATATATATATATATATATATATATATATATATATATATATATATATATATATATATATATATATACCTGTATGTGGATATACAGTGTTTGTGTATGTTTGTAGTTGTGTATGTCACCTTTCAGAGTGCCAAACACATTAAAGTGTAATTTAAAACATGTTTATAGATAGAAACCTATTCATATCTGTATATGGACGATGAATGTCTGTATTTGTATTACTGCTCACTCATATATTGTAGATCTGCTCTTTTTTTGTATCCACTGTTCCCAGTTTGTTAGCAGTTAATATCCTAGCGGAGTGCCCTGCACAGCCACCCCCCTCACTCCCTCTAAGTGCTCACAGGGAGGGGAGTTTAAATCCAGTTATCCTCATTTCCAGATTCCTTCTGCACCTGCTATCCTGTCCCACACAGAATACAAATAGAGAGGCAGTTAGTCTGTTTCTTCTGTTCCTCTGTGCAAGAAGCACATACCACTACAGTCAGGAGCAGGCTGGTACAGGCTTAACTCATTTAACGCCAAATGTATGAAGAGCGTTAATCTTTTTTTCTTCTATTGACTCTTCTAGGAGCAGATGTTAATGGGACCTAAACCTTGCAGATTTCATTGATGCATAGAGATAGAAAAACTTCACCCATTATAGGCCTACATATTTAATTATAATATTGTGCTGAATAACACCTTCCCTAACTAGTCTTATAACTCCTCCCCTAACTGCTCCTGTAACTGCTCCCTATAACTCCTCCCCTAACTTCTCCTGTAACCGCTCCCTATAACGCCTCCCCTAACTGCTTCTATAACTCCTCCCCTAACTGTTCCTATTACCGCCCCCTATAACTCCTCCCCCATTAACAGGTTTTAGGTCTCTTAAACTCAGAGACACAGTACAACCGCTTCTTTCTTTTTATTCTTCTCATTATTCTTTTCATTGGTTCTCCAATATTACTGGTAAACATGACAGATTTCAACACATCTTCACAATTTTCCATGTTTAAATTACAGTAGGGCCCCACTCATACAGCGGGTTCTGTTCCAGGGTGCCGCCGGAAAGCGGAAAATCTCCGAAAAGTGGAATATAGCATCTGCTATGTCCACCAGCGATTTTCTGTGTCTTCTACCCCTCCTGCAGTCCCCCATCTGCGCATGCACGAACTCAGCCGCTCCCCCCTTCTACGCATGCGCAGACTCGGCAGTCCCCCTTTTGCGCATGCATGAACTTAGCTGCTCCCCCTTCTGCGCATGCACGAACTCTGCCGCTTCCCTCCTTCTGCGCATGCGCAGACTCTGAAGTCCCCCATCTGCGCATGCACGAACTCAGCCGCTCCCCCCTTCTATGCATGCGCAGACTTGGCAGTCCCCCTTCTGCGCATGCACGAACTCAGCCGCTCCCCCTTCTGCTCATGCACAAACTCTGCCGCTTCCCTCCTTCTGCGCATGCGCAGACTCGGCAGTCCCCCTTCTGCACATGCACGAACTCAGCCACTCCCCCCTTCTGCGCATGCGCAGACTCGGCAGTCCCCCTTCTGCGCATGCACAAACTCGGCCATCCCTCTTCTGCGCATACGCGAACATGGTGGCCCCCTTCTCGGTACAGCCGTATTGGCGAAACGCCAACAACCGGGGCCCTACTTTATACTTAAAAAAAAGTTAAAAGGTATAAATCAGATGCTCACGCTTAACTCAAAAACACAAAAATGCACAATTTTGAAATTAAATAATTAACTCACAGAATGTACAAAACATAACTTTAGTCAGACGCATATTACAGACGTTAGGTTCGGATATAGGGTTCTCCTGTCTTGATACCCGTTTAACCTGTTTCTTTTCTCCCTCTACTTACCTCGTCTATCTTCTTTCTTTTAATGACACGCGAATGTCTTCACTATGACTATGCTGGCCCCAGCAGTGGTGCTATGCTTCTATGGGCTCTGATCAAGATGATAATAGGAGGCCTTTCCCACATCCATGAGACAACCCCCATTATTTCCACCATCTTTTTGTGTTAACTAAATGTCCAAATAAGTGCTATTTTCATTATAATGTCCCTGCCTTGTTTAGAGCGGTTTCTCCAATCATCCCACTCACCCTACCAAGTCAGTCTCCCCAGTGTACTCCATAATTATCATGTTCCAGCTTCCTAAACGAGAAAATGGAAGTGTTCTGAGCAAACAATAACATTGAACCCATTGCAATCACGTGATTGCTGCTTCACTGATGACGGAGTTGGAAGAGGAGGAATCCCCCTGTTCCGTTCCCTCTGACAGATAGATGGCATTTAGCTCTCCACAGGAGCACAGAACCCGATCTTGCCTAGACAACTAGCAGAAAGCCGATGGCATAGCCACTACAACAGGGATGACCACCTACAGTCCTCTAGGGCCACTGTAGAGGGAGAAAGGGGGTGGCCCGGTATTAAAGGGGTTGCACCCCATATGGCCATCCCCTGACCTCACCAGAGAGACAAGGAGTTAACTGGACTGCGGTCCAGGGATGAGGTTTGCACCTTGTTATACCTTGAAAATGTATGTTCCCCTGTTCCCATGTTTCATTATAATCATGTATTTTAATGTTTTAAAGTGCATTTCTGTATCTCCAGTTCTGGAGGTCGCAGAGAGTTCATATTTGGCCAATATGTGGAGTCACTGTAGGCATTAAAAACTGGCAAAGGTCGACCCACTGGGCCCACCAGAATGGAACTTATTAATATGTGTAGATATTAAAGTGTATATGTATTTTATTTTTGATCTGTTCTGAAAATGCAGACACCATTTGCTAGGCTAATAGGCCATGAAGGGCAGATGGCTGAGTAGCCTAAGCACGGTGATCAAAAAGTAACTGCCTTGATTGTTACCCAATGTCTAGGGATTAAGTATTAGTCAATCAACAAACTCTGTCAGTCTAATTGTTACCTGAGGGCATGGGTTAGTCTGTTAGTCTGTGTCTCCACAATAGAGAGTGGATACAGATAATTGTTCACCAATAGGCCGTGTTCAATGTTAAGAATAGGGTTGCACAGGTATATAAACTGTGTCAACCCTACAGTTTTTAGTTGTGCTGGAGTTGTGCTTCTGATACAATCTTGAATGTCACTGGACTGCTGGAGAATTGCTAGCGGATACTTCTCCATCCCCCAACCCTAAGTAAGTGTTATCTTCTTGCCTGTTAATTGTACTATATTGCTGTGTTCACCTTATTTAAGGAATAAATTATATTTTATTATATCTAAGCCTCGTTCAGTTCAACCCAGATAATAGGTGTTCATTATATCTTGTCATAAGCTACCGTGACAGCCACCACCAGGTCAGGTTTTAAGGATATCCCTGCTTCATCACAGGTGGTTCAATTAGTGGCTCAGTCATTATGAGTCAGCCAGTGATTGAGCCACCTGTGCTGAAGCAGGAATATCTTGAAAACCTGACCTATCGGTGGCTGTTGAGGACTGGAGTTTGCCCTTTGCTCTACACCATGGGGCCCCTGGAGTGCCACACTCCATGACGTGGTACCGCTCTCCTTTCTTTCCAGCACAGAAGGGGTTACTCAATGCTTAGCAGAGCCTCTGTCAGGGCAGTCTGTCTATAATCCGGTATAAGATGTCAGTCCTTGTTCTGCATTGCTAGGCCCTTGAACTTGTCATTGGCTTGGTATATTGCCGGCAAGTGGTTGTCATGCGACACTGAGACAGCTGAGACCATGCATCATACCCCATGTTTGTATGTTCGTCATCGTCCGTCCAACTGCACCTAATTAGCAGGTAGTGTCATGGATTTATATGTCCTAATACAGACCACATGCACAGGAGAATGCCATTGTCTTTCTCCTACTCCTATTGGTTGAACATTGGAACCTTAAGCCTATTAAGACAGCTGGAGAATTCATAGTAGAATTATAACACGTATACATTTTAATGACGCTTGTCATTATTACATACAGTCCGTATGATACATTTTTTCACCAGAGGCAATTTATCAACACACAGTGTGTGTGGATACATATATAACCGCAAACCTTCTAGATTCCCTTGGGAACCGCATTTGCGAAAGTCACCCGCTACTAATGTGAAACTTGACCATGCACTGCGCAGCAGTGACGGACTTAACCACTGTAATGTCTCCAAAGTAAAAGAAACTCCAACAAATTGAATGCAGCTGTTCCATTTTCAGTCATTAGTAAGATAGTGCTTTCTGATTTTCTGCAGATGTTCACATAATCACTCTGTTTCTGCAGTGCGCAAATATCTTCCACATCTGTGCTTTAGGCCAGGGATGTTCAAACCACTGCAGGAAGTTCACAAAATCGGTGATTTCCCACCCAAAAATCAGCCAACTCTCATTACCTTAAAATTCACCCATAAATTATAATAATTACACTGCCGAATGTTGCAAGGCTTTTTTAAATTTTATTTTTTAGACTTTTGCGGGGGAGAAATCGGTAGGTTTTCGCAGCAAGTTTCAGAAATGGGCCGTTTTCACACTTCCGTTGATAACGTTCAGACACACTACGAACGTTTATAAAGCTATAACCTTGAAGGAAGCTTTCACCACAAACTTTTTCACCACCGCGCAAAGCTGTGCCAATGTTGGCACATTTACACAACTCTATACTTATTAGGAAGCAGAAAGATCTATACTTACTTATTCAGTATGCAGTAAAGCCTCATCCCTGTGCTGGAGAAGAGATCAGCTCCATTATAATGGGACTACAATCTTCTCCAGCGAGGGTTAGGGACTTCACAAAGTATTGAGTAAGAGCCATTACGAGATATGTGATTGAGTTGCTTTACGTGCTTTTTGCTCCGTTTCCTCAGATATCAATATGGGGATGGGGTTGGAGGGCTTACCAGAGGAAAGGCTTGTAGCCATAATATAGTGAGATGCATCAAAATTTGCATCAATATACCAGAGTTTTGTCAATTCAATTCACAGTGCGTTGTTGACCTCTTCTGCTCCTCGCCTCATGCAAAACATTTAAATAACAAACTTCATCAATATGGAGCAGGAGCAAATGCTTTCCAAAGCTGTTTTTATTTTTTATATCTGACGTTCCGTTCATGAGATATGAAAGTTTGCAACAATAAGTGTCCGGGGGGTTAAAATGAAGCTCTCCCCAGAGCAGTGTAAAGGTTACCATGGTAACCTCAGAAGCAAGAGCAGAATAAAATCATGATTTTTTTTTAACACTTTTTTTTTTATATTATAAAGAGCACAGGACATACTTGCAGGGCAAAAAAACTAACATTATATGAGTTAACTGCTTGAATGTAGCAATATTGCTCTCTGCTGGGGACTTCTTGCTAGTTCTATCTTAATTCTCCCGTGCCGAGGTAATTCCAGACCGGATTGTGTTTTGACAATTTGCAATAAATATTTTTATGAACAGTCGCTAAGCGAAGCGGCCGGGAAAATGTGTTCCGGGCAGATTTACCTTCAAGAGAACGTGTTTAATTTTGCTTGTGTAAGAAAACTGTACGCAGGACCCATCATGTCATTCCTTGTATGTATTCACTTCATAACAATCTTGGAATTGTATTTAACTGTTACAATTATTAATAACAATGTAACTAATTTGTTACCTAATTATTCGATTGTCATTTCAAATACTATTTGTGAACACATTCACAACCTGAGACAGGTCTGCAACCCTGTATTTCCCCATTATCTCTTAGCATGCAGTGCTTCCACTGCAGCTATGGATTCTGGGTAATGACATGCAAATGAGCACAGTGTCACCTTTTGCTTCATGTCCATTTTAACATGGACTCCTACAATCTTCATTTTACAATACCAATCTATATACAGGTTTAGAGAGCAGGGTGTACTCAAACATTTTTAGAATAACATCTAATCCACTAACTATAGTGGCAGTATCAGAGTTTTAGGCTATCACTTGCTCCAACCTTGGTTCTATCAAACTGTATTTGTATTTTATTCCATGCCATTTGTTTGGTTGTTACATTGTTCAATCTTGTACTTTTTATATTATGTATTTTACTGTGTTTATTATCTGGTTCAATTTATATGTCTGTCATCAGTAAATTGTTTGCAATCTAAATATTTGCATTTTTTTGTGCTTTTTTCCCCCCCTTGTCCTAGAAAACAGCAGTTTTATCCAACGAATAACTTTCTTCTTTGACTGTTTTTTAAAAAAATATATTGATTTCCCATTGCTTTTTCATCCTGGTCGCCCTTCGCGTTGTGGGGTCAGTTAGTATTTTGCTGGTTTGGCAAAATATTGACAGACTAATATTTTCTCCAAGGACATTGATGTTTAAAAAAAAAACAAACTCCGGGTTATAAGGGCCACCAACAGTTTGGGTTTTAAAGCTGCAGTTCAGTCAATATCCTGCATGTGTGTTTTTTTAATAAATCAGTTCTGTAGTAAGAAAAAATACTTTTAAAAACAACTTTGAAAGACCAATTTTCTTGTATTCTATTTTAACAGCCATTTGCTAAGGCACTGCCCCTTCATGTCCTGTCACAATCTCTGGCACACCCCTTTGTCAGCGCTGCCCTCCCTCTAGCACATGTCAGTGCAGGAGTGCTCATGAATATTCATGAGCTTCCACTGACAGACAGAAGCAAATAAAAACATATGCCAGCTCTAATTATGTCACCAAATTTCGCCTATCAATACATGGAGAACGAATTGACCTGCAGCTATACAGTTCTTTAGGTAATTAGAGATTGCACACATGAAACTATTCAAGTAACAAAATAAATTAAAACAAAAAAAAAAAAAAGACTGAACTGCAGCTTTAAGGATATCCCTGCTGAGCCTCTGATTGAGCCACCTGGGCTGAAGCAGCGATATTTTTAAAACCTGACCTGGTGGTGGCCCTTGAGGACTGGAGTTGGCCACTCCTGACTTACAGCATTGGAACCAGGGGTCCTCCTTTCGGGACTCCACCCTGGTCCTCCAAAGTCACCAATGACTTCGTTTTAACCTGTTACACATGTTGCTGTCATTAGTTCAGTAGGTCACTCTCAGCGGTTTATCAGCTACAGTGTATAACAAAGCAAGCAAAGACTTACCATGTCAGCAAAATGTATAAAACAATATATAACGTGTAGGTCTCTGTATGTCTGGGTACATGTGCGAGTGTGTATGTGCAGATCTGTGTATATCATTATGTATAGCGGTAGGTTTGTGTGCGGATTATTCATTAAACTGCAATAGTGCCTATCAGGGCAATTAACTTCAACGCTATTGTGCCTGATTGGCACTATTGTAGTTTGTATGTATATCTTTATTTATATAGTGCCCACAGTGTACTCTGTGCATTATATGGGTCTGCCGCTATAAATGGCAGAGGGCACCATTTGCTGCCGGAGGGGCCAGTATGGGTTTCTGGCTCATCTGGCAACAAAGGGGTTATTAATCTATGCTTATAAAACATTTACCTGTCAGATCGCAAATAAATTGGTATATATATATATATATATATATAAAGAGAAGACAAGACACGGGTGCCCAATGCTACATCAAATTGTCAAAACATATATGGTAATGAGTATAAAGTATACATACTTGAATAATAACCAAGTTATTACTATTATTATTCAAGTATTTATACTTTATACTCATTACCATATATGTTTTGACAATTTGATGTAGCATTGGGCACCCCTGTCTTCTGTTGTATACATTTGCCACGCTCAGTAGCACTCATTTTGGCATAAATATATATTCATGATGTGGTGGATGTAGGAGTTTGAGCTATCTGGGAATGTGTGTTTATATATATATATACTAGCTGAGAGACCCGGCGTTGCCCGGGATGTAAATGCGTAATAGGTAGTATTATTTATAAATCGTGGAACAATAGGTGACTGTTTGTTGTAAAGGTTGGATAATAATATTGAAAAGAAAGATGGAAGAAAATGTAATACGATGTTGTATAAAAATGGTTTATTGTAACCACACCACAGTACAATGTATATTTTGGTGGCATAAGTGATGTAAAAATCTGAGTCGTGTGTCCTGCTAGGGTGTGAGGCGGCGGGTGGCGCGTGGGTTGTGAGTGCTGTGTGCGAGTGGGGGTCCTGCTAGGGTGTGAGGCGGCGGGTGGTGCGTGGGTTGTGAGTGCTGCCTGTGAGTGGGGGTCCTGCAAGGGTGTGAGGCGGCGTCTGGCGCGTGGGTTGTGAGTGCTGTCTGTGAGTGGGGGTCCTGCTAGGGTGTGAGGCGGTGGGTCAGTGATGTCGGTGCGTAGGGGTGGGAGGCAGCAGGTGTGTGTGGCGGCAGGTATGTGTCGAGTGTGGCGGGTGTCTGTTGAGTGCGTGCAGCGGCTGTGAGGCGGTGGGTGAAAGGCAGAGGCGGCCGGAGTAAGGGCGGGTGAAAGGCAGAGGCGGGGGTGGGGAGGCGGTAAGGCGGGCATGAAGGCGAAGGGCGGCGGGAAAGGGAGGAGGGGGTGGAGGAGGGGGGCAAGGGGTGGAGGAGGGGGGGCAAGGGGTGGAGGAGGGGGGCAAGGGGTGGAGGAGGGGGGCAAGGGGTGGAGGAGGAGGGGGGAAGGGTTAGAGGAGGGGGGGAAGGGTTAGAGGAGGGGGGGGAAGGGTTAGAGGAGGGGGGGGAAGGGTTAGAGGAGGGGGGGGAAGGGTTAGAGGAGGGGGGGGAAGGGTTAGAGGAGGGGGGGGGAAGGGTTAGAGGAGGGGGGGAAGGGTTAGAGGAGGGGGGGAAGGGTTAGAGGAGGGGGGGAAGGGTTAGAGGAGGGGGGGAAGGGTTAGAGGAGGGGGGGGAAGGGTTAGAGGAGGGGGTGGAAGTGTGGGAGGGGGTGGGAGGGGAAAGGGGAAAAAGAGGTGGAGGGGGGGGGGGAAGAGGAGCGGAGGGGGGTGGAAAGGGGAGCGGAGGGGGGGTGAAGGGGGGTGGGAAGGTGGAGGGAAGGGGGGGGGAGGCGGTGGGAAGGGGGGGGAGGCGGTGGGAAGGGGGGGGAGGCTGTGGGAAGGGGGGGGGGAGGCGGTGGGAAGGGGGGGTGGAGGGGAGGTGAAGGGGAGGTGAAGGTGGGGGGTGGAGGGGAGGTGAAGGGGGGGTGGAGGGGAGGTGAAGGGGGGGGAGTGGAAGGGAGGTGAAGGGGGGGGGGGTGGAAGGGAGGTGAAGGGGAGGTGAAGGGGGGGTGGAGGGGAGGTGAAGGGGGGGGTGAAGGGGGGGGTGGAGGGGAGGTGAGGGGGGGAGGTAAATGGGGAGGTGAAGGGGGGTGGAAGGGAGAAGTGGAGTGAGGGGAGGTGAAAGGGGGTGAGGGGAGGTGATGGGGGGTGAGGGGAGGTGAAGGCCGCTCACTCACCCGTCCGGCAGGTCCCACGTGGATCTGAGGCGGGAGGCAGCTTGTTGTGGCCGCTCTCCCGCTGTGTCCCGGGCGCTCGCTCGCTCCCCCGCTGACTGTAGCGGCGCCGGGGGGGGGGGGGAGGGGGTATCGGGGAGACACTGACACGGGAGGGGGGGGGTGGAGGGGAGGTGAAGGGGGGGTGGAGGGGAGGTGAAGGCCGCTCACTCACCCATCCGGCAGGTCCCACGTGGATCTGAGGCGGGAGGCAGCGTGTTGTGGCCGCTCCCCCGCTGTGTCCCGGGCGCCGCCATCTTGGGCACTCGGCGCCGCGAGGCAGCCTGCCTGGCCACTGGCTGTTCCCCCGCCGGGGAGGGGTGAGTTGTAGCGCCGGGGAGGGGGGGGCATGTATATGTGTGGGGGGGGGAGAGGTGGGAGATATAGAGGGGGGGTCTCGCACGGCCGCTGACACTGGGTGGGAGGGGGGGCGCTGAAGGGGTAATAATAGTGTGTGTGTGTCGCTGACTGTAGCGGCGCCGGGGGAGGGGGGGGCAGGGTGAAAGCGCGGGAGACACGGGGAGAGGAGGAGGTGCGCGCGGGTGCTGCTAACACTGTGAGCCCCGCTAATGTATGTAACAGTGTGTGTGTCACTGTGTGTGTGTGTCCCTGTGTGTGTGTCTGTATCCGTGTGTGTGTGTGTGTGTGTGTGTGTGTGTGTGTGTGTGTGTGTGTGTGTCACTGTGTGTGTGTGTGTGTGTGTGTGTGTGTGTGTGTGTGTGTGTGTGTCCCCCTGTGTGTGTGTGTGTGTCCCCCTGTGTGTGTGTCCCTGTGTGTGTCCCCCTGTGTGTGTGTGTGTGTGTCCCTGTGTTCCCTGTGTGTGTGTGTGTGTGTGTCCCTGTGTGTCCTTTGGCCCGTCACTCCGCCTCAGGCCAATGAGAGGTGTGCGGGGGCGGGCGGGCCAAGGGACCAATGAGATTTCCCCTAGGGACACCGGACATCCAGGCAGGCAAACATACAGTGCTTTCACTAATATAGTATAAGATTAGCACCCTTATTATCATACAGACAACCCCATAATCTCAAGAATTTTATGGTGAGGAGTAAAGTATTCAGCAGTACAACTGAATGCGGGACAAAACCATGCCAGGACCCAAGATGCAAAACCTGCGCAATGCTCTACACAGCGGACACAATACAAATACCACACAAGAATCGGGAATACAAAATCAGAGGAGGGTTCACCTGTTCCTCCAGCAATGTCGTGTACCTCATCATGTGCATGAAATGCCCAGGGGGCTGCTACTACATAGGTGAGACAGGACAGGGGCTAAACAAGAGAATGAACCTGCATCGCCACAGCATCACACGCGGAACAAGAGTCAGTCCTGTTGGCGAACATTTCTCTGACTCTGGCCATAAGATGAACGATCTGAGGGTTGCCATACTCAAAGGTAATCTTAAAACCCCGAAAGAGAGACGGTTGCATGAATACAAATTTATGCAACTGTTCGGGACACTCAGCAGTGGCCTAAACAGAGATCGAAATTTTATGAGTCATTACTGACACTAGCGAACTCTCTTCCCATGAGTGCTAAAGGCCATGTCTGTACATATTGTGCTATATGTATGCACACACAGCTGTCTCTCACACATACTAATACTCCTTATTTCTCCATCCATATACACCAATAGGGACCACATAGTATCCACACACACTTTTAGTTGTGCTACAAACTCTCACATTTCCACACCCACCCACACCATTTATATCCCTCTCACTCCACACACACCTTGTGTAGAGCACTGTTTATACTGTGGGCTCTCCATTCATTTTTATTCATACTGATACACATACACACTCTATCTTCACTTGCTTTCAGTTACCCTTTGACACCTCTAGCCATAAAACACATCCACACCGGGGGAAGGACAAGCACAGATAACATTCCAAGAGACACTGTTTTCAAGTTATCCTTGCTTCATTCATTGTAACATCGCCGGAAGAAGAGATCAGTGTATCTCGAAAGCTCGCACAAATAAAAGCATTTCGTTAGCCACAGAACGGTATCATCTATTTATTTTTTGATTATATATATATATATATATATATATATATATATATATATATATATTACAACTGTATGCTCATCTGCATGTCTTAGGCAGGTCTGCAACCCCGCCTTTCCCCATTATCACCCAGCACACAGCACTTCCACTGCAGCAAGGGATTCTGGGAAATGACATGCAAATGAGCACACAGTGCCACTTTTTGCTTCAAAAACCATTTTTAACATGGTTCCCTATATATATATATATTTGAGATCTGACAGGCAAATGTCTTTTCCCAGAATCCCTTGCTGCAGTGGAAGTGCTGTGTGCTGGGCGATAATGGTGAAAGACAGGGTTGCAGACCTGCCTAAGACATGCAAATGAACATACAGTAATATTTACAGTTGCTATATATATATATATATATATATCATACACATTTTAAGTTATGGTGGGTGAAAAAGGCGACAATAAACCTCCATGTGGAGGTTTTTTGTTGCCTTTTTCACCCATCATAACTTAAAATGTGTACAGTAAACCTACGCAGCCTTGAAAATTGCAAAGCCAGTACTACCAACCTCACACTGATGAGAGCCACACGGTCGAAACAGCTGTCTGTGAGTGGTTTGACTGGCTTTGCATCTAATCCCATGCGGTGCTTAAAAGTGGTGTGAACAGCAGAGCATTTGCTTATAAGGGTTCCATGTAAAAATGGATTTCAGGCAAAAGGTGACACATTGTGTGCTCATTTGCATGTCATTTCCCAGAATCCCTTGCTGCAGTGGAAGCACTGTATTCTACAGTAGGTGACAGTGGTGAAAGGCAGGGTTGCAGACCTGTCTAAGACATGTGAATGTGCTCACAAGGGATATTCTTTATTGGATACATATATATATTAGTTATTGTTGGCAGATGGCACTCACATATAGAGTAAGAGTAGGTGCTTATCCCATAGATAGATTATAAGTAGAGACTCCTTACCAGGCAGACCACGTTTCCTGGGCCACACAGCAGGGAAGAGACAGCACACACAGTAGTCCAATATCCAAAAATATATTGCAAAAAACTGGCAGTCACCGACGTTTCGGTCCTACAAACAGGACCTTTCTCTCCCTTTGGATATTGGACTACTGTGTGTGGTCTCTTCCCTGCTGTGTGGTCTTAGGAAATGTGGTCTGCCTGGTAAGGAGTCTTTACATATACTTTCTGTTTTTCACAAATGTAAGGCCAATGTTTTCACCAGCTGCATGCTCCCTACACGGAGAAGCGCTGTGAATATATATATATGTGTATATATATATGTGTATATATATATATATATATATATATATATATATACACACACACGCACACACACACGAAAAGCGCACAATAGCAAATTTATTAAAAGGGGGGCGACAAATGCCCACTCACATGATTTAGGATAAAATCCTATGAGAATCCAGTAGAGCATATAGTAACTCCTGTAGAGCATGGAAAGCCGCGGACTCAGGAACAGCGATGGACTCAAGATCAATATCGCCGACTACTGAATGAGTCGAGATTAAGCAGCATGAGTCCAATAAAGTCATCACAGTCCACACCGTACGGTAATGCTCTGATGGAGCTCCAGCAACCAGGGAGACACTCCAATAGAGACACTCCAGGAAGACACTCCTGCACGTTCTGACGTAGCGTGTCAAAGTGGCATGACGACGCAATGGCCCAACGCGTTTCATCACTGCTTAGTAGTCCGTGATATTGATCTTGAGTCCGTCGCTGTTCCTGAGTCCGCAGCTTGCCATGCTCCACAGGAGTTACTACAGTATATGCTCCGATCTATCAATTGCTTCTACTGGAGTCTCACCAGTTGGTTCCGGTAACCAGATATCTCTATCTATATACTTGATTTTACCCTATATCATGTGAGTCGGTATTTGTCACCTTTCCCCCCCCCCCCCCCTTTAAATAAATGTACAATTTTTTATACTCTCGTGCACTATGGCATGTGCACTTTTCCTGTTTTAGATTTCGATGTGGTTCATCTTCAGAAGGGCAGCCCCCCCCTTGCTGGTTGCGTTTCTTTATTAGATTACTCGTTCATCTGGTTTGGCAATTTATTGGCATTACTTGCAATTTTCATGTACTTTTTGGTTGGACTTATAGACTTTTTTTCAAAAGTATATATATTATTCATCTTTAACTATGTATAACACATTAAGGTTCATATGCACATTTGATTCACTTTATTACGATTGATTTAGAGTGCTGGTTCTTTTCATGTTTGATATATATATATATATATATATATATATATATATATATATATATATATATATATATAGCACAGGAAGAATTTAATATATTAAAATCCACCTACAATTTATTGTAACGCCTTTGGTGATTGCCCTAAAATTAGCTCTAGTCCTGGGCTATATTTGTCCTGGCAGGTATAAATAGTCTCTTGACCTTGCACGGATTTGTTTTGTACGTCTTGAATAGCAGGGAACGCTTTTCCCCCTCAGTAGCTGCATATATTACAGCTCTAACTGTAACCAAAAGTGGCATCGTGCACGGGTTCAGTTATTCCTAAACCAATAGGGCAGACATCCTTTTTTACTAGGTCTTAGAAAAGTGTGTACAGTATTGATGCAATAGTAGAGTATCGGGACGTATGCGTCCGTTCTGTGGAAAAAGAAAGTAAGTGTATATAAAATAGTAGTGTTACTTACAGTCTAAATATAAAAGTAATGGAACTCGAACTTTTCCCCCTAGTACAGGGGTGGCCAACTCCAGTAATCAAGGTCCACGGACAGGTCAGGTTTTCATGATATCCCTGCTTCAGCACAGGTGGTTCAGTCAAAATGAACTATTCTTTCATTTTTTTTCTAGCCGTTTCTAATTTCCAGTAGAGGGTTCACTTTCCCCACCTGGCAGCACAGAGCTTTTTGTCTATGCCAACTACAAAGGATCTTATCAGAAAAATGTCAGCTTCATCTTCTCAGATCAGGTTCTTTGAGGTATAATAATGTCACTAAGTGAGAAGTGCTGAGCCGCCATATTAATTTAGGTTTTGGGCTCATTTTAAGGAATAAAACAAAGCGAATAGGGGGGGTTGTTTCAGTGAAGTTGTTCATAGTGAGTTATTATGAGCTAAGCAGGATTACCCCTTTATCCTCTTCAGCTAGCAGAGTGACCTGCAAGGTATTGCTGCCAGTAGAAGGAGTGTATCTTTCTAGGCTCTGTCCTGACATCTCCCACTCTTTGTCTTTAGTTTTGATGTTGAGAATGGACTGTCGGCAGGCAGGAGCCCCCTGGACCCCCAGGCCAGCCCCGGCTCGGGCCTGGTCCTGCAGGGCAACTTCCCCCACAGCCAGAGACGGGAATCCTTCCTTTACCGCTCGGACAGCGATTATGACCTCTCTCCTAAAGCCATGTCCCGGAATTCGTCCATCGCCAGCGACTTGTGAGTATGAACGGAGGGGAGAGGCTGAGAAGCAGGGAGTCAACCGGGCCTCGTGTCTATGGGCCAGGTTTACTAAACCGTGCTAAACATTAAAACAGCAATTCTGCTTTCCTTTATTTAATACTGTAGGTTGGAAGCAGGGGGTCTCCGCAGCTGAACTGCATTAATTTCAGCTCCAGGGACCTCCTGTTCCTATGATGCTGACCTCCGTAGGGGGTGCCGGTAGCAGCTCCCGCTGGGCTATGTGGGGCGATCATAATGGCAGATTTAATGTCCCGCATTACGCGGACCAATAGGAAGCCGTGACGCCATCCTTTGTGGCTTCCTATTGGCCCGCGTGTCCAGGACCTTTAAACCTCCAGAGCTGCTACCAGCATCACCTATGGAGGTAGGTATCTCGGGGAGCAGGGGGGCCACGGAGCTGAAATGAAGGGTCCGGCTCCGGAGACCCCTTGCTTCTTACCTATTAAAAAGACAACACATGCTGCTTTAAAGACAGGTTGCACCCTAAAAATTTAATTATTTTTCCTATTTTAAACCATTCTGGACGCCCACCCCCACCCCCCATTTTGTTTCCTTCTATTTGTTATTTGTGTATGTAAAGCATGTGACAGTGTATAATTCTACATTGTTACCTAAGCTGGCAATCGTTTGGTGCTTCCATTCTAAATCTGTCAAAATACTGATTGTGTGCCTAACATAATGGCTAAGGTAACATTATCTATTGTTACAGTTTGCAGCTCAAACTGCTGGAAATATTGGCAACAAATTATTACAAACAGGAAAGTGTTACAAATATCCTGCACTGCTGGAGAGGTGGCCTAAACCTGCTATAGAAATCAAAGGATACTTTAAAACTTATTAGAAATGGCATTAAGAGTTGAATAATAATAACATAAAAATGCAGTAGGTATTATCTAATACTACAGGACCGACTTATTTAAAAAAAAACAACGTAACATTTCACATTAAAACAAAGCACAATGAAGCAGGGGTACAAGAAATATTTTTTGGGTGGGGATTGCTATACATCCGAAATCAGTAACATAAATACATTACCATAATGTAAGATTGTATAAACCTGAGGGGCGGGGGAGGGGAGTTCATGAGCATTTAATATAAACTAGAACAGGAAGCCACTTTGGTGATGTCACTTATAGAACAGGAAATTCCAGGTGTCATTTCACAGAACTTTCAACTCACTTCCCATACAACATGAATATACAATGTAACTGCATGATCTAGCAGCAGCAGAGACACTACTAAGGCCTGGGACATGGTGCAGGGAGCGGCGCTGGGCAGCGCTGACGCTCATGCTCTCCTGCTCAAGCAGGAGATTTTTCTTGTCCCTGCATGAGCGTCAGCGAGTGAGCTTGTGTGCCGGCTGGGAGGCTTTCGGGAGGGGGGCCTGGAGGCGGATCGGGAGACGGGGCTAGCGCGCCGAGTCACGGCGCTGACGTCACGGACTGCCATTGGCTTCTGGCAGTCACGTGACTGGCCTTGCGCTTGCATGAGCTGCAAAATTTAAACTTGCCTGTCTCCTGCATTTCCACACGCCTCCGCACGCCTGCGGAAGCGCCATCCAAAGCCGCGCTGATAGGGATGTTTCCCCTCAGCGCGCCTCAGCACGGTCTTTTTGCAGCAAATCTAATACAGAGTGCTTTTCCTGGTAATGTACAGGTTAATAAGAGCTTCAATCAGACTTAGAACTATGCAACTAATTTTGACAGATTTATTATAAATCATTCTTCCTGGTAATGCACAGGTTATTAAGAATTTATATTAGTGTTAGGGACCCTTGAGATGTGGTCTGCCGTGCAGTGGCTCAGGGGCTTACAACAATTTGGCCAAAATGTTAAACTAAAAGACCATTTTATTTAATAGATATCTATACATATATATTTAGGCACTGTACCGTGTACAAGTTTCACTGGATGTGCACTGAGCTCTGTCTGTGTTTCATGTTCTGTCTCTGGTTTTAAATATTTATTATTTAGTCCTTCTTTGTTATATTAAATACCCCAATTTATTAAAGCAGCAATTCCATTCAGAATAGGGTTGCCAGGTGGCTCCTCCAAAAATACTGGACTCAATGGTGACAGGTGCGTCAGGTCACTATGTCCAGGGAGGAAAATTCCGGACACATACATGTCCAGTATTAAAGTACCTCTCATTTCTTACTGGACAGAGTATCCAAATACAGGACAGTCCAGTTCAATACCAGTCACCTGGCAACCCTAATTCAGAATGTAAATTATTTTGTTTACTATATTAAGCTCTGGGGCTCCCTGAGATACTTTCCAGTTATCTGTGCCGATGTACATCCTGGATTTTCAAGGATGGCGCCCATGGCCATCCAATAGAAAGCCGCAACATCACCCGTTGTGGTTTCGTGTTGGCCTGCAGTTTGAAGGTAATTTTGAACTGCCCAATAAGGAGAGGAGACACTGGCACCTGGAACTGTATGTATCACAGGAGCCAAGGGGTCACCGGAGCTAAAAATAGTGCTGCTCAGCTGCATGGGACCCCTCCTTTATCTTACAACAGGGGTGGCCAACCACAGTCCTCAAGGGCCACCAACAGGTCTGGTTTTCAGGATATCCCAGCTTCAGCACAGGTAGCTTAATCAGTGGCTGATATTCTGACTGAGCCGTCTGTGCTGAAGCAGGGGTATCCTGAAAACCTGACCTGACGGTGGCCCTTGAGGGATGGATGCGGGAACCCCTGACTTACACTCAGGTTAACTTTTTCTAATTTGGGGGTATTGCTGCCTGTAGTGAATAGGCATAAATCATGACCAGGCAAAGCACTGTTTATTAAATCTGTCCTGCCGTGTCAAACATAGAAATTGACAATACATAAAGGCCACTCGGTCTGCCCCTGTTCCTACAAAACATGTGTAAAGGGTGCGCCTAATTTAAATGACATGATTAGTGATATATTAATATAAGTGAATAAAAGTGATAACAAAAATATTGATGTGATCAATAATGGGAAATGAGTGGTTTCCTAATTCAAAAAACATGCAGCTCAACCAAACCCCTTTTTCAGAATTTGTTGCCAAATACTTCCACATGTTAGACCTCTTCAGAAAACGTGAGGAGCGCAGGTACCAAGAACACAGAAATAAAGACACAATAGTCCAATACTGTATATCCAATGATATGATGTAGGAATAATATGGTTTATATCCATCGCGGGAAGGAACAGGTTAAAGATATTTTCTTACAAGGGATCAAGGTATCTAAGAGTAAAATAAAGAGGAATACGAAAGTGCAGTTCCTTACAATGCATCTGTTCTCAGACACAATATTAGAGAGGGTTGGGGTTCCTTACAATGCATCTGTTCTCAGACTCGCTATTAGAGAGGGTTGGGGTTCCTTACAATGCATCTGTTCTCAGACATGCATTAGAGAGGGTTGGGGTTCCTTACAATGCAACTGATCCCAGACTCGCTATTGGAGAGGGTTGGGGTTCCTTACAATGCATCTGATCTCAAACACGCTATTAGAGAGGGTTGGGGTTCCTTACAATGCATCTGTTCTCAGACACGCTATTAGAGAGGGTTGGATTCCTTACAATGCATCTGTTCTCAGACACGCTATTAGAGAGGGTTGGGGTTCCTTACAATGCATCTGTTCTCAGACTCGCTATTAGAGAGGGTTGGGGTTCCTTACAATGCATCTGTTCTCAGACATGCATTAGAGAGGGTTGGGGTTCCTTACAATGCAACTGATCCCAGACTCGCTATTAGAGAGGGTTGGGGTTCCTTACAATGCATCGGATCTCAGACGTGCTATTAAAGAGGTTGGGGTTCCTTACACTGCATCTGATCTCAGACTCGCTATTGGAGAGGGCTGGGGTTCCTTACAATGCATCTGATCTCAAACACGCTATTAGAGAGGGTTGGGGTTCCTTACAATGCATCTGATCTCAGACTCGCTATTAGAGAGGGTTGGGGTTCCTTACAATGCATCTGTTCTCAGACTCGCTATTAGAGAGGGTTGGATTCCTTACAATGCATCTGTTCTCAGACACGCTATTAGAGAGGGTTGGGGTTCCTTACAATGCATCTGTTCTCAGACACGCTATTAGAGAGGGTTGGGGTTCCTTACAATGCATCTGATCTCAGACTCGCTATTAGAGAGGGTTGGGGTTCCTTACAATGCATCTGTTCTCAGACACGCTATTAGAGAGGTTTGGGGTTCCTTGCAATGCATCGGATCTCAGACGTGCTGTTAGAGAGGGTTGGGGTTCCTTACAATGCATCGGATCTCAGACATGCTATTAGAGAGGGTTGGGGTTCCCAATAATTTCACAATATAATTATAGGGTTCCTTAATAATAAAAAAAAAGTTGTAAACCACTGGTCTAAAGTCTTTCCTGAATGTTTAATTTTTTGAAATACAAAACTATAAATATCTTAGTTTGCCCTCTATTTTATTTATCTCCTTCGGATAACCTTGAGTCTTAACCTTAAGCGTGCTAGGGGTCCGGCCGCACCACAGGTCATTTGATCGCTCCAAGAATGATCACATGACCGCGACTGGTGCCAGAAATGAAGGGGACTCCACTTCCATTTCCATTGGTCAGCCCGATCACCCACTACAAAACGGGCAAGTGCCCATGACGTGCCTGGTACGTAATAGGTGCACTGTGAAGATTAATTTACACGGGTATCTACTAAATATTTGGGGGAATTGTTTGTCTGTTTGCTATACATTTGGATACCTCTTAAGATATTTTAATCACATTTTGCATGATGGTTTCTGACATCAAGGAGCAGATTTCTATCTGTTTGGATACAATTCACAAATGATATGATCCCATCACACAACCCTCTAGCCACCACTTAATCTTGGTCACTCTGAAAGTCCAATTTGCAACATTAGCAAAAATACATGAGCAGCCAAAGTTATTCAAGAGCGCGAGATCATTGTTTGGGACGAGAGCTGTTGTTGTTTTAGCAGGGGATTTCGCATTAAGAAACGACAAAATTAAATTATCCTTATATAAATCTCAGTATTTTTTGGTTTATTACTTTCAGCTAGTAGGGTATAATGTAAGGTGCTTTTCTCATTTCTGATATCTGACACTGGTTTCTCAGGTTTAGTGGCAGCTCAGACCCCCCGGTAGAAGGACGAGAGAGCCTGGTATCCATTGACCTGTATCTCCTTTCTCTTGCAGACATGGAGAAGACATGATAGTAACTCCCTTTGCACAGGTAGGTGCCTCTCTCACCTGTTCAACTCACCTTGTCGGTCCAGGCAGTTCTCCCTGCATGTTTATTTTATTAAGATTTATTGACAATACTGCACATTACGGTGCCTGATTCCACCTCTAGTTATTTCCTTGCTCACTCATTTATTTTACACTATGAATTATTTTCACTAAGAATGAGCCACAAACCTAAATTAATCTGGATGCTCGCCCTCCTCACTTACTGACACTAGTAGAGCTAGCTAGAGTAATATGGCCCTAGGGCGCAATCATAAAAACTGATTGGGGGGTGCAGTTGCGGCGTCATGATGAAGAGACACGTTGCCATGACAACACACTGACACGGAGAAGCGTTATGGCAATGCGTCACCAGGTGACTTCGCTGCGTCAGGACGATGCAGCGTCAGCTGACGCCGCGATGCAGATACAGAAGGGCTGCTCTCTTACAGAGGCCTTGTAAAGGGGAGAGATGGACAGATAGTGAGGTGAAGAGAGTTCCAAATGTTTTGAGATATGGGGGCTGAAATCTTCCCTAGCAATGGGAAGATCCATACTAAAGAGCTAATGCTAGGTATGCTCTGTACACTCGCTCGCAGACGGCCCCAGGATCTGCCCCCTGATGTCAGATCGCTGTCTCCCCTGCAGAATAATGCCCCTTCCCAGGCAGTGTAGGGGTTATGCCTCCCCAGTGGAACTCCAGGGCTCTGACATCCTGCACCCGGCTGCGGTTTCCTTTCAGGTTCTGGCCAGCCTGCGCACTGTACGGAGTAACTTTGCGATGCTCACCCATCTGCAGGACAGAGTAACTAACAAGTAAGTGATACTCTTGGTATTAACCCTGCATCTGCCAGAGAGCCCTGGGACAATCTGTGGCAGGCGCAGGAACTTGTTACAAAATCGTAACCCATGCTTAAAAAAAATAGTAGTGGAACTGTGCCTGTTAAAGCTGCAGTTCAAGCTGACGGTTTTCCCATTCAATATGTGCATCAATACAATCTGCACACTGACAAGTGATTAGCTAAGCTGCAGATCGATCCGTTCTCCTGTAATCGATTGCTTTCTCCGGGCTATTTAACTCAGTTCTTGCACAGCATTCTGGGCAATGTAGTGCTGGAATATGATTGACTAGGCAGTTGCTAGATACAATTGGTGCACTTTTAAAGAGAGGGCAGGGCTCAAGAGCCAGAGCCTATCAGAAGGGAAAGGGGCTGTCACTTTGGAAATGCTTCTTACATTAGAAACCTTAATAAACGTCTAAAACATTTTTTTAAATGCTACAAGTATTTTCTCATAGTACAGAACTGATTTATTAAAAAAATACACATGTAGGATATTGCTTGAACTGCTGCTTTTATGCTTCCTACAATAAATCCCTTTTTTTGTGTACCCCCTAGAACCATCGTGTAAGCCACTAGGGGGTAGCAGATTTCAGGGTTTGCTTGGGTACCCCCAACCCTGGTGTTTAGCTCAAATACTTAGTATTTTTTTTTGCTACATTTTGCCACTACTGCTTCTATTATTATAATAATAATAATAACTAGCTGATATACCCGGCGTTGCCCGGGATGTAAATCCGGAATTGGTAGTATTAGTTATAAATAGGTGAACAATAGGTTGACTATTTGGTGGAAAGGTTGTATAATGATGTTGAAAAGAAAATGTAATACGATGTTGTTTAAAAATGGTTTATTGTAAACACACCACAGTACAATGTATATTTTGGTGACATAAGTGATGTAAAAATGTGAGCTGTGTCCCGCTAGGGTGTGAGTGGGTGTGATGCGGCGGGTGGGTGTTCAGTACGGGTGGCGGGTGGGTAGTGAGTGCTGGCTTTGGGTGGGGCTCCCGCTAGGGTGTGAGGCGGCGGGTGTCTGGTGAGTGCATGCGGCGGCTGGTCAGTGATGTCGGTGTGACGGGTGGGTGTTAGGTGGGAGGCGCCGGGTGGGTGGTGAGTGGATGCGGTGGCTGGTCAGTGATGTCGGTGCGTAGGGGCGTGAGGCGGCAGGTGTGTGTCGAGTGTGGCGGGTGGGTGAGAGGCGGCAGGTGTCTGTTGGGTGCGGGCTGTGGGGCGCAGGGTTGTCACTGTGTGTCTGTCACTGTGTGTGTGTGTGTGTGTGTGTGTTTGGGGGCGTCAAAAACGGAGCTGGGGGGGTCACAAACGGAGGTGGAGGGGTCAAAAACGGAGCTGGGGGGGAGGCAAAACGGAGCTGGGGGGGGCAAAACGGACCTGGGGGGGGGCAAAACGGACCTGGGGGGGGGGGGGGGGTTGCAAATACTCAGATGTCTCTGTTAAGCCCCAGCAGCAGCAACAGCCAGCACCACGACCAGGGAGCATTTCCTCACCTCAGGCAGCAGCAGCAGCGTGGCCGGGGACCCCTGGGTTAGAGCGCACCGGCCGTGGGGGGGCGGGACACGGGTGGGGGGAGGGGTCGAGACACACCGGCCAATGAGAGCCGTGGGGGGCGCGTGGACCTACGGATCAATGGACCAATCAAATTGTCTACAGACACTCACAACCAAGATTTTCAGTTTTATATATATATATAGATAATAATAATAATAGCATGTTCTTGTATAGCGCTGCTAGTTTAAATAGCGCTTTACAGAGACATTTTGCAGGCACAGTTCCCTGCCCCATGGAGCTTACAGTCTATGTTTTTGGTGCTTGAGGCACAGGGAGGTAAAGTGACTTGCCCAAGGTCACAAAGAGCCGACACCGGGAATTGAACCAGGCTCCCCTGCTTCACTCTCAGTGCCAGTCAGTGTCTTTACTCACTTAGCCGCTCCTTCGCCTGCTTCTACTAAAAATCTGTTCCATACATCTGCTACTCTTTCATTAAAAACAAAAAGTGTTCCTTATAGAGCAGGGTTTCCAGCGGGCAGCCTAAAAGACTGGGTGGGAGATATTATGACATTAAGGCTACGCTTATAGTGCCGGCGACGTCAGGTTGCTGGAAAAATCAAATTGAGATGACATCCAAGCCGTCGCGCCGCGCTTACTATAAATGCACACGATGGCGGCAATGCATTTGTTTTGACGCGATGCCGCTGTAGTTGCCGCCGGCACTATAAGCGCAGCCTAACACAGACAACTTACTTTCCGCCTCTTCACCCACAGATGGGTATAGGCGACTTCCACGGAAAACTTCACTTTAAAAAGATCCATGGAAGTTGTTTAGCTGGATATACCCAAGGGGACGCGAAGCCCAAGAGTCGACAGAGCCCATTTTGTTAGAAACGAGGGGCGCCACGTGAAGGCAGGGTTGGCAATTGATAATGAGAGGCTCTATATTCGCATCAATTATCCTTGCCCCCCACACAGACAACAAGGCTAAGGAAATGTTCTTTAAAGGAACGTTTTATTGAAAAATCCCTGCCCCTCCTATTAGGGATGCAGAGGGTCTCTGGAGTTGAACTGTGTTAATTTCAGCTATGGGACCCCCTGCTTCCAGAGATACTTACCTCCAAAGGTGCTCAGGGTCTTCATGCAGATTTAAAAGTCGTCGTGGCTTCTTATTGGTTGCTGTCATGCGGTGACCTTTAAACCGCCATATTGTTCACACTGGATGAAACAGTACGGGAGCCACCTTCAGAGGTACCTCGGGAAGCAAGGGGTCCCCCGTAGCTAAAGTTAACGTGGTTCAGCTCTGGCGACCCACCCCTGCTTGAAACCTACACGGAACCCCCACCTTTATACGTGTAATCCCAGTCAGACAACTCCCCTAAACAATTCTAACTCTCTCATGCAAAAGCCTAAAAGCTGAACCTGCACCAGCTAAACGGGGCGAGGGGAGAGAAGACAGAGGCGCTGATTTTAATGATGATTCCCAAATGTTTTTTTATTTTCTCAGGAGATCGTCTGGCAGTAACCAACCAGCGGCATGTAAACCTAATCTGTCTGGTAAGGAAGTCATTCCCAGCACTACAAAATAATGTTTACTAGTGTATTTATTATACTGAGCAGGGCAGTATTATTTATACCGACCTCAGATAAATGAGTTTTAGTGGTGTTGGAGTTAGGATTAGCTCAGTCGTAAACTTTGAAGTGGTTGAGTTCAGTTTGAATGCCAATCTCTGCTTTCCTTGTGACCAAGATTGTAAGCTCTTCAGATCAGCTACTCATTGTTGCTTCAATATTCTATTACATTGCTGTTTACACTGTCAGCGCTATAAGAGAGATAATGTTTAGCGGTGTATTATGGTCAAAATGCCTTTAAAAGTAGTGGTACTGTGGCTTATCTGAAGAAATTCTAGACATGCGAAAAGCTCTTTGCACCGCCTTTTGCAAAAAAATAATCTAATATTTATTCTTTAAAGTAAAAAAAGGGGAGAAATTGCTATCACCAAAAATATGCTTTCTAAAAAGAAAGTGTCTCTCTACAGTTGCAAGTAAAAAACAATAGTGATATTATGGGTTTCTAAATAAAAACTAGGGACACTGCATCATTAGACTTACTGGTGCTTTCATTATATATTTTCATTATATATGCAATGTACTAAAAAAAAAAAATCGAAGTCTTTATTGTTCACTACCCTTACAAATTATTTATCTGCTAACGGATCTTTTGCATCCCCCCCCCTTCCCCTTTTAAAAGTGCCCCCTTCCCCTACAAAACTAAAATGACCCCACCTCACACAGAGGGATGGATAGGAAGCGAATTGACGTCAAGCATTCCTTTAATAAAACCACAAGGCTGGTGTCTTGAGAGCAGCAAAACTCCCAGGAGGCCCCAGTGAACCTTTCACTTCCTCAAGCCAACCCCATAACCACTGAGCAATCCCCCTCTCCCTTTAACCCGTCTGTTACCTTCAGTGCATGGCTTCAGATTAAAGATCAGTCACTTTAAAGGGTCAGTCCCTCCTATGACTAAAGTATACTACTGGCAGTGACATGTTTAAGGGATCACATCTGGGTGATTGATGCCCTTTTACCCAAGTCTGCCACCAATAAGTATTTTTCAATCATGTTTGAAACCTTCGAGGGCCAGAGTGCCACAGCCACTCCGGCACATTGCGACCATGTGCCTGCTCCTCAGAAGCGATCATGTGATTACCGCGTCACCGATGACGGGGGAGGATGTCTTCTTCCATTCCTCAGCCAAAACGCAATCTCCCCAAGGAAATGACCAAATTGCACAAGGGTGGCCCACTCCAGTCCTCAAGAGCCACCAACAGGTTTTACGGTCATTGACTGAGCCACTGATTGAGCCACCAATGCTGAAGTAGGGATATCCTTAAAACCTGACCTGTTGGTGGCCCTTGAGGACTGGAGTTGGCCACCCCTGAAATAGCATATGACATAGAAACTACATTATAGGACCCTGGGAGTGCCAGGCCCCATGATGTGTTAGCTACGTCGTGGGGCATCCAGAGGATCCTGGGGGGCTTGCCCTCGATCAGGTGTTTGCTACACCAACAGCCCTGCCAAGGCATAAGTCTCACGCATTAGGGCTCTGTGTCACTGTCTCACGCAGAATGAGGTCAATCTCACCCTGGCGGGAGACAAGACTCCTAAACCCGCCCCTTTCTTATCTTAACCACGGAGCATTGGTCCATAACCTCACCTCTCGTCAGAAACCCGGCCCTGGCCAGACACTGCATCTGCTGCTCCGGAGATAAGGTGTCTCCAGCAAATCTCGGGCACCCTCTCACACTCCTGAGTGGGGGACGCATGACAGCTCTGCAACAAGCGATCACGTGGCTGGCACTCCTCGGGTGCGGCGTATATTCCGGCACTCAAAGGGTTAAATATACCAACACAAGCTCGCCATGTCAGTCCTCGTTACCACAGGTCTGTAGAAAATGCAGAGCAGAATTACTGCAGACAGCATAAAAGGTGTGGTACAATTACCAACACTGTCTTATTTTAAATAACCTGACATCACACATTATATTTTTTTACAGCAGCTCCGTAACTCGGTTTTAGTGGGTTAAATATATACTCTTTTCTTTATAATATATATATATATATATATATATATATATATATATATATACATAAATATATATATGCACCATGCATCTATATTGTTGAAGCTAGGCAAAATGAAATCGGAAATCAAATGACGTCCTTATTTACTTTGGTGGAGTCAGGAGGAAGCCATCTTGGATTTGTGACATCATTTATGACGCTTGGAAGGCTGACGCGCCTGGTCGCTGCCTCTTATTGTCCCCAGAGCCCCCAAATCTTTGCTTTGAACCCTTTGCTAATCCAAGATGGCTGCTTCCAGGGTCTCGAGAACCATAAAACGAGATGTTGATCATTTCAACCTAGGTTTTTATTTTGTATGGCTGCACTAATGTAGAAGTGGTTACCGTAGAGATACGTCGCAGGCCTCTCTGGCAGGTAAGGGGTTAAGGACACAGCTGAACAAAAAATACTGCTTGCAAATAAAACCGAGAAGGGTTTGTAGGACGGAGCCCCATGGGGCCCAGACAGTGTCCGGAAAAGGGAACGATAGGGCAAAAAACACATCCTAGAGCCGCTGGAGAAGTTAGAAAAGGCCAATTGATTTCCTGTGAACCTGTGGGAGAGGGCGGCTGGGGAGGAGCAGGGGAGCCACAAAGAAAGAGGCACTGTGGGAGCCGTGTATCAAGTTAGGAACCCCGCACCTAGCAGAGTCCAAGAGCTCAAATATAAACTTAAAATACTAACACGCAGAGCAGTATAACAATCTGTGGAGCGGTATAATAACACGGAGAGCGATATATCAATCTGCAGAGCGGTATAATAACATGCAGAGCGATATATCAATCTGCAGAGCGGTGTAATAACATGCAGAGCGATATATCAATCTGCAGAGCGGTATAATAACATGCAGAGCGGTATAATAACATGCAGAGCGATATATCAATCTGCAGAGCGGTATAATAACATGCAGAGCGATATATCAATCTGCAGAGCGATATAATAACATGCAGAGCGGTATAATAACATGCAGAGCGATATATCAATCTGCAGAGCGGTGTAATAACATGCAGAGCAATATAACAATCTGCAGAGCGATATAATAACATGCAGAGCGGTGTAATAACATGCAGAGCAGTGTAATAATATGCAGAGCGGTATATCTTGCATAGCGATATAATAACCTGCAAAGCGGTATAATAACATGCAGAGCGATCTAACAATCTGCAGAGCGATATAATAACATGCAGAGCGGTGTAATAACATGCAGAGCGGTATAACTTGCGTAGCGATATAATAACATGCAGAGCAATATAAGAGCATGCAAAGTAGTAGAACACACAAGAGATATATAATAACATGCAGGGCAGAATTATAACGCAGATTAATATAATAGCATGTTAAGCAGTATAATAACATACAGAACAATACTATAACACAAAGAGAAATAAAATAACCGACTGAGCAGTGTAATAACACTCAGGCCAATATAATAATATGTAGAGCAGTATAACACACAAAGCAGTATAGTAACACACATAGCAATAGTAATACACAGAGAAATAAAATGATAGGGTAAGCAGTATAATAACACAGAGAGCAATATAATAATGTACAGAACAGTATTATAACATGCAGAGTGATAGAATAACATGCAGAGCAGTATACAGTATAATAATATACATAGCAGTATACAGTATAATATGCAGAGCAGTATACATTATAATAATATACAGAGCAGTATACAGTATAATAACATGCAGAGCAGTATACAGTATAATAATATACAGAGCAGTATACAGTATAATAACATGCAGAGCAGTACACAGTATAATAACATGCAGAGCAGTATACAGTATAATAATATACCGAGCAGTATACAGTATAATAATATACAGAGCAGTACACAGTATAATAACATGCAGAGCAGTATACAGTATAATAACATGCAGAGCAGTATACAGTACAATAATATACCGAGCAGTATACAGTATAATAATATACAGAGCAGTACACAGTATAATAACATGCATAGCAGTATACAGTATAATAACATGCAGTGTAGTATACAGTATAATAATATACCGAGCAGTACACAGTATAATAACAAGCAGAGCAGTATACAGTATAATAACAAGCAGAGCAGTATACAGTATAATAATATACTGAGCAGTATACAGTATAATAACATGCAGAGCAGTATACAGTATAATAACATGCAGAGCAGTATACAGTCATAACATGCATAGCACTATAACAACATGCAGCGCAGTGCATTGAAAGACCCTCTGGTTGCAAAGGGGTTAATGGTGTCCTCTGATTTTTCTAGCTGCTGACCCCCATGCCAGCACATGATGCACTTTAACCACTGCACAAATGTAATAACACACCGATACACACGCAGTAACACACCGATACACACGTAGGCCCACCACTACAGACACAGTAATAAACTGATTCACACAGTAACACCAATACACATACAGTACACACACACAAACTGCTACAGTATGTACACATTAGCATTCTTATACATGCGCATTAACGTGCTGATAGTCACACCGCTATTATATACAGTGATACCCACAGATTTGCACATACAAACTACAAACATCACACGTACACAGACCCACACATGCTTATATATACCACGAATATTGGAAGGCCGCCTAGGCTGATTTGTATACAGTATATGCCTGCTACAGGCGTACCTTAGACGAGGCAGACTTTTATTTATCCTGCTAACACAATGACTGAGCATGCAAAGAGTTAACCAGAAAGAAAACCAGATGCGGACATAATCCCAGGATAAAACAATGACTTTTCCCTAACAGTCCATTCCAACATATGCTGGCAGTAGGTCTATCTCAGCCATTAAATCACCCCGGGAAGCAGCCATCTCATTTCCATGCTGGGGGGGGGGGGGGGGGGGAGGATTATTTTTATTTCTTTTTAAACTTTGTCACTTGCTCTATAAGGGTGGGAAGTCTTTTTAACCCCTTCAGGACTCTGGACCTGAAGGGGTTAAAAGTGGGCAGCGGCGGAAGGTTTGCATGGCGGTTGCCATGGCTATTCTGGCCCTGATCTCCCCCCCCCCCCCCCCTCTCTCCCACTATCGGTTCCCGGTGAGCCTGCTAACACCAAAACCCGGACTTGATTTCTGGCAACGTGGCACACACCATATCCCATCTTCTAAATCCATAGGGCCCCACTATTCCAGACCAGGGCTTAGCATAATCTTCTATATCCACAACATAGCCAGTGCAGATAGATAGATAGATAGATAGATAGATAGATAGATAGATAGATAGATAGATAGATATATTGCAGTGTTATTTTAATACAGCTGTATTCGACTCTTCCATTGCCACTCAGTTGCCGATTTTGTGGATGCGATTAAGGGGCGTTATAACTGACCGTCCCTCTACAGTTATTAACCCCAACTCCATTGCATTACCATGGAAACGCAACAATGGCTGCTCCCCCTACAAAATATTTCCATCCTTCTTCTTTAACCCAGGATCTTGCTGCCCAGAGAGCGGACGCTGGATATGTAACGGGCGTCAGTTGTTCCCTGTATTTTGATCTTTTTTTCTTTTTGCAAGCTAAACAGCTGTAGAGGAATTCGGTTGTTAAATTTAATCATGCATAAATTGGGTCGTTTTACAGACAAAATTAATATGAGTTTAGGATGTTCCAGCATCATTAACTGTGGACTTTCCCTGCCCTTACAAACATTGTGTCTGCTTTACCATGTAATGTCTGATTTTTAGGGATATTTGTACTCGTATACATATCATCATAATAAAAATATATATTTTTGGTTCTTTTTCATTTCTATGTTTTATTTTTTATTGCCTGTTTGGTGGTGAAGCAGAAGGGAACCTTCCTTAATTTGCATTGGATATAGAGGCTGACCTGAATCCTTTTTCTTTACAGCAGAGCGTGTTGGAGAAATAATTTCGGAAGAAAATACAAGGGAAATTAAATACTAACCAAAGTTCAATAAAATCTACCTTTTCAATGCAAAATTCAATATAATCTACTTTTTTCTTTATATATAGCATTAATTACACATCGCTGTACGCAGAACTGAGAGGCACATTCTGGCCTGGAGAACTTACAATCTACTTTTTGATACAGGGAGGAAGTGACTTGGTCACGAGTCGCTGGCATTCAAATCAGTGTTTTTCCACTTCAAAGACTACTGTTAGGATCCAGGGATCTCCAGATGAGTGGGAGCTGGGGTTTCTGGAGCACCTCACAAGATGACGTTTTGATTAGATAATTGTAGTTTGCAACACTGGGACCCTGTGAAAGTCTATAAGCTTTGCAGCACTGGAGGCCTTCTTTGTGTTGAGTTGAGAATGTCACTGGTGAACTGACCATTGGTAACAGCAAGGAGGCCTTCTTTGTGTTGAGTTGAGAATGTCACTGGTGAACTGACCATTGGTAACAGCAACAAGGAGAGTGGATTCTCATACTTCAACTAATTGGATATGATTTTGAGAGTCGGCGAGGGGCCAGCTCCAGTCGGTCTAAATGCCTCCTTCTCCTCTCTCCGTAGAGGATGCGGTTCAGAAACTGGCCATCGAGACTCTGGAAGAGTTGGATTGGTGTCTCGACCAATTGGAGACTCTGCAAACCAGACACTCAGTCAGTGAGATGGCCTCAAACAAGGTAAGTGCAGCAATGTCCCGTGACTCCGGCTTTTGAGGTGGTTGTGGGTGTGGGGGGAATTGTCAACCAAGACAAGTAATGGACACATTTGGACACTGGTTAAGACAACTAATGCTAAAAGTGAGTGAGTCATCCATTGAAGGCGACTGTAAAGGGTCAGACTGCATATAACTAAATGAGACTCATTCCTCTAGAGTGAGACTTTTGTCTAGTGAGGAGGACTCACTGCTGATGAGTGGGGCTGCCTTCTTGTGAGTGAGACTCATTTTTGATGAGTGATACTGCCTTCTTGTAACTGAGACTCACTTTTGGTGAGTGAAACTGTTTTCTAATGGGTAAAGATAAAGGAGACCCACTCCTGATGAGTAAGACTGTCCTCCCCCCAGTGAGTTTCTCGTCTAGTGAGAATGACCGATATTCTCACTGGTGAGTCTGCCTTCAATGAGTGATAATCTCTTTGTGAGATTGCCTTCCCATGAGTGTGACTCTCTTATATGGGCAATCTTTTCTGGTGATTGAGCCTGGCTTTCTAACGAGCTAGACTTTCTTTTATGGAGGACATTTGAGACTCATTTCCACTGAAAGACTGCCTTCTAATAAAGGAGTCCCAGCTTTTCAAACAAAGTCTCTTTCTTATGAGAACAAGTCTTTTTGAGCGAGTGAGTCTATTTAAAAATGTTTGAGACTTGACCGTCGTAATATTTCACAGGATTTGTGAAACAGCCTCCCAGAAGAATGGTGAATAATAAGGGATACAGACAGAATACAGAACTTGTCCTATAGGAATTATGAAACCCTACATAAAAACGTTGACAGTTTTAAAGTTGCGGGGAATAGAGCAAACTTGGATGGTTAAAGCTGCTGACACACAATTTTATATATATATCGGGTTTCTGGATGTATTTTTGCTTTCACTAATACACTTTGATTTTCAACATTGAGTGCTGTCTCTTGTTTACCAATCCTTGGAACGGTAACGTATAACTACATTCTCTATATGGGACGTGCACCTGTGGCACGCAGGTAAGTAAATCATAAATTTTCTATATTTCATAGAAGACACAAAAAACGACGTTTCGGTCCCCCAGTGGGACCTTTCTCAATATATAAAATGTATGGTTTACTTACCTGCGTGCTGTCCCTTGATGTCGTATTGCAACCGGTATCGTATGGTCTGTTATTGCTTTATGGGATAAGCACCAAATCTTATTTACTTGCAAATGGTGTGCCAGCTGTGCATTGGATTATATATATATTCTCTCAGGTTGAGCAATTAAATAAATAATGTAGAAACCAAGACACATCTCCAATATATATACATACATACTATCTTAACTTTCTCTCAGACTTTGAATCCTGGCTTTCATTCTCTAATCCATCTTCTGCTTGACAATCTTGTCAAATGTGAAAACTCTATCCTCTCCTCCTCACTTTATCTGTATGCCCCGTCCCCGTCCCTCTAACCTGCAACCTTGGCTACATTCACATGCCTCCTTCGCACTTGCACTCCTCTGAACACCTGAGGAAATCTTACATTCATTCTGATTTTCTACACCATAAAGTTCTCCTCTCCGGTTACAATTCTGCTCTCTGTAATAGAAAACAACATTAAACCACACTGTAAACACTGTAATCCAAGTTTATTGTCCCTGTTTATCCCATTTGATCCCTGTGCTGCTTTCAAAACTGTGGACCATTATCTTCTCCTTCAGATTCTACACACTCTTGGTATTATTTTTTTAAATTTTTTTTATCCTGGTGTCTTTTGCCAACATGTCTTCATCCTATCATTCGGGGCTCTGTTCTGTAAACTCTCCTTTTCACGATCTACACTCTTTCCCTCGGCGACCTCATCAACTAATTTGGCTTTTTGGCATCAACTCAACGCAGATGATCGGTCGATACATCTATCAACTCCTAACCACACATCTGCAATCAAGTCCCACCATCAGGGGGATCATCCAGGCTCCTATCTCTGCTGGGTTCACAAACCACTGTCCCAGGTCCGCTCTCGACATACCCCCTCCCCCCTTCAACAACCTCTCAGGTTTCTGTCCTGGGCCTTGGAATGCTGGGTGGCAGGCCAGACCAGACCTCCTCGCCTTGCAACTTTCTCCTTGGCAATCTATCCAAAATTCTGCAGCTAGGATCACTTCACTTTCTCCAAGAACAGTCCCAGCTCATCTCCTCTTTACATCCTTCTCCTGACTTCCCATTAGGTTCCGAGTCACCTTCAAAGTTCTTCTTACTGTCAAGACTTTCCACTCATCTGCTCCTCTCTACATACCAGCTTTGATTTCTTGCTATGGATGGATCATTTTATTTAGATAGCGCCAACAGTGTATTTAGCACTTTACAAAATTACAAGACGGAAACTAAAATACAAACAGCATGCCTCTGCTTGTCTCCTGTGCTCGGCTCATAATAGACTAATTTCCACCTCTACTGCTCTCTCTTGCCTTAAAGCTGCAGTTCAGTCTTTTTTTTTTTAATTTATTTTTTTACTTCAATAGTTTCATGTGTGCAATCTCTATTTACCTAAAGAACTGTATAGCTGCAGGTCAATTCGTTCTCAATGTATTGATAGGCGAATTTTGGTGACATAATTAGAGCTGGCATATTTTTATATTCTGCCTCTGTCACTCAGTGGAAGCTCATGAATATTCATGAGCACTCCTGCACTGACATGTGCTAGAGGGAGGGCAGGGCTGACAAAGGGGTGTGCCAGAGCTTGTGACAGGACATGAAGGGGCAGTGCCTTAGCAAATGGCTGTTAAAATAGAATACAAGAAAATTGGTCTTTCAAAGTTGTTTTTTTAAAAACAGAAAATGCTAAAAGTATTTTTTCTTACTACAGAACTGATTTATTAAAAAAAACCACACATGCAGGATATTGACTGAACTGCAGCTTTAAACCAGGGGGCGCAAACTTTTTTCCCTGCTTCCCCCTGCCAGCGGTCCCGTCACCCCGCTCCGGCGTCAGCGTCATGACGTCACGTTGCCATAGCAACGTGATCTCACATGACCCCACGGCGTCATTTGACGCCACGTTGCCATGGCGATGCATGTGAGAAGCCGCCGGGGTCATGGTAAGTGAGGTTTACAGAGGACCTGCAGCTTTCCTGGCACTTAATTTAAGTGCCTTCGGGAAGCGCGCGGGGCCTCTGTAAACCCCACACTCAGTCTCGCGCCCCCCAGTTTGCTCACCACTGCCTTAAACTAGTATCCCTCTCATCTTACCTCTGAAACTCCCACACACTCGGTATACACCAAGTACCTTATCTTTTCACGTTTGTCAGTAGCCTGGACACATGGCTACTGCCACCCAACCTTTGTGGTTAAGCACTGCCATCTACTTACTCCTTCATGTACTGCCTCTGTATGTAAGTCACCTAACACAGCTGTGCGCAAAATGGGGGGGGGGCGGTTGCAGAGGTCCCACGGTCTTCCCCCAGGCATTTAATTTAAATGCCAGGGGATCGCGTGAGGCCTCTGCAACTAACTTACCGAGATTCTGAAGAGCTGCAGAGACGCGTTGACATGGCAATGCGGCGTCATTGGCAACGGGGTCACGTGACCCCCGCAGCGTCAATTTGACGCCGCCGAGCAAGGTGAGCGCGAGAGGAAGTTGGAGCAGGCAGGGGGGCAGCTGAAAAAGTTTGCGCTCCCCTGTCCTAACATACCACTTATGGGGAGATTGACTAAACTCTGTTGCAGGTTAACGCACCCAATCTGGTGTTAAATGCCATTCAAGTCAATAGCCGTTTACGTTCAGGTTTGTTATCCCACAACAGTCCTAAGTGAACCTCGCCCTAAGGCGCTATAGTGTGCGCAACGGCAACAATGCGACGGAGCGATGTCGCCATCGTAAAAACTAGTAGCCGGCAAAATGTGATTTTTCAAGGGCGGTCGCCTCATGTGACGGCCCTTTGAACCAATCAAATGGCTGGAAACCCGCGATGCCGCCGCCCGGCGAAATATAACTTTTTCGGCTGTGGCGACAGGTGACGTCACCCGTCGTGTCGCCGTTGCCATCGACGGCACTATATGCGCGGCCTTAGATTGTGATTTCCTTTCCTAATGTCTGATATTCTGTTTATTGCACTTCGTGTATTAGTTCAAAGTACTAGTAGCGTATTGGACTTGGTGTGATGCCTTTTAACAGTTCAACTTTCGAGTCTATCATGGATTAAATTATTGTGTAGTGCTTTCAAATCCCTGGTTTCTTTTGTGCTGTCAAGAAAGTACAAGACAGCACTACGGGTGAAGAAGAGACCTGTGAGGTTTCAAATGCTCTGTACATTATAATGTAATCTATACAAATAAAGAAATATACAACCAGTTTCACCTTCAGCCCTTGTACATGCACTGCTAGCATGAAGCTGTGTATAATATGACACACAAATATATACAGAGACACGTGTACTCACTCCTGCTCTTCTCCTCCGACTCTCTAATTGGCCTTCCCTCTGCAGACTTCTCCTCTACCTCTCTGATTGGCTGTTCCCCCGCAGACTCCCCCCCTCTGCTTTCTGATTGGCCGTTCCCCCGCAGACTCCTCCCCTCGCCTCCCATTGGCTGCCTGGTTTTGTTGGTGGGAGGGAGCCCTCAGCCCCAGCATGTCCCCCAGGCTCAGGGCTCCCAGCCTCTGCTCACTGGGGTCCCCGGGATACTGACACCCCTCCATCCCCGAGGCTCTACCATGCCGGAGAAGACCAGGCTGCTCTCTGTGTCATGGGGCTGTGTTGAGGTGAGCGATGGGGTTGGAAGGAAAGAAAGATGGAGGTCGAGGTGTTTGCAGAAGGCCACTACCCCCCCCTTCAGCAATAAAGGGGTACACTTGTGTGTATTTCTTGAATTTTTAAATGTTGGGCCCCCTTCTAGCACTAGTTAATTGTGTATATGGTGTTGCACTAAGCAGGGGTTCAATCGTAGGCATTTAAATGATAACCCCCAATCCAGCAATGGAGAGGTTAAATTGCACTCTGACATTGTACCCCTACCCTTCCCAGTGCTGAACGGGTTAATTGCATTTCTGCGCGTTCAGTAGCAAGGGCTTTCATGTTTAAATGCTGGCAACCTCTGGCATTTGATGGGTTAACCTTGCGTTGTCGTAGTGTCTGTGTCCCACCAGCACTGAAAGGGTTTGTTGTACTGGGGCATGTAAATATTGGCCCTCTGCTGGCACTGAAAGGGTGAATTGCATTTGTGTAATTGCTGCAAAGTATTTACTGTTTGAAAATGTACACAAGATGCAGTGCTGGTTGTACCTTGCACTAAAAAGGGTTAAATGTATGTCAGGGTTTATTATGGCATTCTTCAGCACAGAAGGTTTTCGCAGTACATGCATTTAACTGCGTGGTTGACCCTGTCAGAATTTAGGGTTCAACGAGGCACCGCCTGGTGTATGGGTGACCACGCCAGCTCTGAAAGGGTTAATTCTATGTGATTTCAGTATGCATTTCAAAGCATGACCGACCTTCCCCAGCATTGAAGAGCTTAACGCCTTTTGCGCTGTCAAACATAAAATGCAATGCCCTTCAGTGTTTAGCTGGACCCTTCCCACACTGAAAGAGTTAATTGTACATGCATTTAAAGGGTGCACGCGCATCAGAGAACGGGTTAATTGTGAGAGGCATAAATATGACGCATATAGAAGTTTGACTGCAGCTTCACCAGCATTGGAGGCGTTAATTGCGTGAGCAACGTGCATGAAACCTGGTCGCTGAAAGGGGCAGCGGCATGTACTCTCAATGCCAGAGAGCCCTGCAGCACCTCGTGGATCCCTTTGACCCTGAAGGGGTTAATGTTTGCTGTGCAAGTAAGAGGTCCAATTGGATTTCTGCTGAAAATCCAGCATTCAGGGGGGTTAACGACGGAGGTCCATAATGCCCATTGAAGGTCCATGCATGCCAGGCCCAGCTACCCTGACTGGGTTAATTGTATTTGTGTTAAGAAGACCATGATTCACGTGGCACGCACTGGCTCTGTCGGCATCGTGGGGGTTAATTCTCTTGTTTTGAAAATAGTATTGCTTAAAGGGTTAATTCCAGTTGTGTCGATGCAGCAGAGGCTATAGTTTATATATAATGTATCCACCTACATAGCAATACAAACATAGGTATATAGATAAACGTGTGTGTTTGTGTGTGTGTGTGTGTGTCACAAACGATAAAGCAGAATATCATGAATACCAGATAAGATAAAATATACACCTTCACTTTTCACAGGAAGTAACCAGGTAAAAGGCTGGTGAAATTGTTCTGAGGAAGGTGATTATGCAAAAAGGCAAAAATATAGTGAGCGGGTTATAGATACTTTCACCAACCTGTAAAACCCTTGGTAGGTACAGAAAGTTCAGTTACTTTTTAAGACTTGTACAGAACAAAATCAGGTTGGGAGATACTATAAGATGTGATGGCTGCAGGGTACAACCTTTACATCACAGGGACACAATGCGTCACTGTGTTCCTAAAAGAACCTGCTTTCCTTCTGCTCCTGGGTTGTGTTTATTTCTAAGGCGTCTCGTAGGGGATATTCTAGAAATAATGACATAGAAGACTTGTTATCAGTCATTCACACCATCACTTGCCCAAACAGCTTACTCTCTAAACCTCCCTGGTTCATGCCCCTTTGCTATCATACATTTTGCTTGTACTGCTTCTTTTCCTATTGCAAATATTTAATCTTGAAATATTACTTTACAGTGTTTGGAGGTTTATGTACATCAGTGTTGTGTATATAATCTGATGATTGTATGTATTCATAGTTCTTACTATTTATCTGTTGCTATGAACATCCCATGCAGTTAGGAAAAAATATATTCTTATTTTATAAATAAACTGGGAAATAATACAACGTGGCTCATCTTCTGTGTGCTGCATCCAGAAGCAAAGGAGTTAAGGCGGCAGGGCCACTTAAATACATTTGAACCTCTTCCTGGGTCGATGGGTCCTTGTCTGCCATCACGTTTCTCTTCACCCCAATAAATACACACATTCCATTTGGTCCTGAGCGGGACTGCACTTTTAGCACCTTTGTATACACTCAGGCCAGGTTTCCCTGTGCTTAGCTGGAAGTGTCTTCTCATCATTCCTGTCTTCTTCTCGCAGTTTAAAAGGATGTTGAATCGAGAACTAACACACTTATCAGAAACAAGCCGGTCTGGGAACCAAGTGTCTGAATATATATCCAGTACCTTTCTAGGTAAGTCACCTGCTGATTTACTTTAAAGGCGCATTTCATCCAAGGTTTTTTTAAATGTATTTTTCGTAGTTAATTTCAGCTACGAGGGTTCCCTAGTTGTCGAGATACCTCCGTAGGCGCTGCTGGTTACTCCCTGGTTATTAAATCTCCCGCGGCATGTTAAACCTCTATTTTGTTTCCCCAACAGGGGATGGTACTTAACGCCGAAGGTGCCTCCAGTATCACTAGAGCCAGGGGGTCTCTGGAGCTGACGTGAATGCAGTTCACCTCTGGAGACCCCCAGCTTTCCACCTTCCACCCTCCTGACAGTGAACGGGTTAACCTAGGGGATCTCAACTCCAGTCTTCAAGACCCCCCCCAACAGGTCAGATTTTCAGGATATCTCTGCTGCAGCACAGGTGACTCAGTCGAAGACACTTGATGAAAGGTCCATATGGGACCTGAAACGTTGTCTTTCCACTGTTCTTGGCTGTCACATTAAAGGGAGAACTTCATTATGAACTTGTGGGTAGAGCTCTTCTTTGAACCTCTTGTCTTTGAGGAGACATGCACATTGAAGAAATTGTCAGTCGACGCCTGAGCCACTGATTGAGCCACCTGTGCTGAAGCAGGGATATCCTGAAAACCTGACCTGTTGAGGGGGGGTCTTGAGGACTGGCGTTGAGAACCCCTGGGTTAACCGCCATCACTTGCAGAAAGGCCTGTACCCACTCTCAGGCTGCAAAATGGACTATCCCATTCATTTGAGTGCAGGTGACCTGCCTTGCAACCGTATGTAAAAATAATAATAATGCAAAAAAAAACCCTGCTCCAAATGCCATGGTTTGAAGGTTCAACATGAATCATCATTCTGTTGGCGGGGAGAGCAGGAGGGTCCCTTTAAAAAGGTGCACTTCCCCAGCCAGGACCTTTTTTGTAAGCGGCACTTTTCCCACCTCACTAGTCAGCAGAGCGGTTTTTCATACAGACTACTATTCTTATCAGAATAAATGTTTTACCCTGATCTCAGATAAGGTTCTTTAAAGCTGCAGACCAAGCAATATCCTACATGTGTGGTTTTTTTTAAATTAATAAATCAGTTCTGTACTATGAGAAAAGACTCATTTTTTTTCTTTTTTAAAACAACTTCGAATTACATTTTAATGTATTATAATGTAACAAGCATTTTTTGTTTCTATAGCGACCATTTACAAAGTCACATCCCTTTCCTCTTCTGAAACAGGCTCTGGCACACCCCTTTTTTGAGCCCTGCCCTCTCTCTAGCACTGCACCAACTGTATCTAGTGACTGCCTGGCCACATGATCTTCCCCACAGAACTTTGTCATATTAATATGCAAGTGCATTCCACTGACTGCAGAATACTCCTCTGCCGCCATTTCATGAACCCCCGAGCCAAATCTTCACCGATCGATCGGCAACTTAGCTAATTACTTATCATTGGGTGGGTTGTATTGATGCACATATTAAAGGGAAGAAAAGAAAACAAATTGCAGCTTGGACTGCTGCTTTAAGATCTTCTAATGTTGCTAAATGAGAGCGGCTAAGCAGCCATATTAATTTAGGTTTTGATCTCATATTTTATGTATAACATACAATGTAAAAATCAGTGCGCTGGGAAGGTCAAATCAGACCCTGTGTTGTGCAGAAATCTATACAAAATGAACATGCAGGGGGAACTGCCCCTTTAATTTCAGTTCTCCTCTTCCACCAGATAAACAGCATGAAGTGGACATTCCCTCCCCAACCTCGAAAGACAAAGAGAAGAAGAGGATACCCACGTCCCAGACACCCACGTCCCAGACACCCACGTCCCAGACACCCACGTCCCAGACACCCACGTCCCAGATACCCATGTCCCAGATTAGCGGAGTCAAGAAGCTGACGCACAGTTCTAGTTTGACCACTTGCAGCATCCCGCGCTTCGGCGTAAAGACTGAACAGGAGCCGCTCCTGGGAACGGTGAGTGCAGCTGCCGGTCCTGCTGTTACGTCCCACGGTGGTGTCCGTGCTGCCGGGAGAAAGCATAGTACAGCTGTATTGTCACTGTCTTGGACGGGAGGGGGTTCCTGGTTTCCCCTGTGACCGTGAGCATTTTATCTCCAGGATTATATTTGTAAACCCTGCAGGAGCAGGGATTTGTGCCCCCAAAACATCGTAGTGCAATATGATAAAAACATTATTACAGCAGTTTGCTATAAGAATATTTGACATATGTATTTACTGCAATATAACTTTTTTTTGTAAACATTTTTTATTTAAAGTATTTAGAGATAGAGTTGGACATTGTCCACATGAATAGACAATGTGAATTGGAGAAAGTTGGCTTACGTTACAGGTAAAAAAGAAATTGGTAGATGCCAGAATTTGTTGCACTTAAGCAAAATGAAGCATTTTCGGGTTGTTATTCTGCAGTGATAAATCCGTGTTGTGTAATTGTAATTCCGCTTCTGCGGGTTCTTAGAGATGATCTGTAATCCCTCTTCTCTCTCACATCGTAGGAAATAGAAGAGGCTAATAAATGGGGGCTGGATATATTTAAGGTAGCCGAATTCTCTGGGAATAGACCCTTGACAGTCATCATGTACACGATCTTCCAGGTAAGAAAGTCCCAGAGTCCCTGCTTTTTAGTTTGGCCATCAGGACTATAGTGTAAAAAAAATTGTTTTACCTAGAAGTGTTTTTTCACCTTTTACTGAGTTTTACGTACCATGACCTGATTGTGGCTGATTTGCAACTGCTGCCAGCTTCACAATGCAGATTCAGCCACCAAGCTGTAATGCAGCAGGCGCAAACTTCTTGAGCTGCGCCCCCCTCCCCGGGAGCCGCAGCATTCACACCCCCCCTTCTCTCCAATGACTCGGCGTCAAATGACGTCGCGGTTCATGTGACGTCACCGCGTTGCCATGGCGATGCGTCGCCAGGTAAGTGAGTTACAGAGGCCTCACGCCTCGCCCGGCATTTAATTTAAATGCCGTGGGGAAGAGTACGGAGTCTCTGTAACTGCCCGTGCCCCCCCCCCTAGAAATTCTCCTGCCCCCCCTCTCAGATTGCGCACCGCTGCTCTAATGGACGCAAAAGCTGCCCCTGAGTGGGTTACATGATTCTACACTTCATTACCCAAGAAGCTCTAGGGAAATATCCATGTAAGACTAAGTTCCCGGTGGTGGCTGCTGCATGGGCACCTGGCGGCGCGTGCACAGCTTAAAACTGCGGTCTGTGCTGGATCTGCAGAGGGGAAGACGGGGGGGAAGGCGCATGACGAGCCAGTGCAATGTCACCCGACTGGTTTGCCCTCATTGGGTGAACCGCTGGGGGGGGGGGGGGGGCGTGACCAGCGCTCCGTCGTCAGTTCTGAATACAATTTCCTAGTATTCAGAAAATCTGGTTGTGCCTCGTGGCGGCAAATTGCGAGCCAGGGTAGCTAGTGGGGCCGGCCCCATTGAGGGGCGGTTCTTGTCCCTGCAGCACATGACAATAGAGAGCGCTGCAGCAGGCCCCCGGGGACCTAGCTTAAGAAAGGGTAGGAAGCTGAAAGTGACACGCCCAGTGTGCTCCTTTGCATGTCATTACCCAGAATCTTCGGCTGCAGTGTAACCACTATATGACGTGACAATGGGGTCATATGGAAAACCCGCAGATGCACTCAAGAGTTGTGTTTCGCCCACCAGGAGAGAGACCTCCTGAAAACCTTCCAGATTCCCGCGGACGCCTTCATAACATACATGATGACGCTTGAGGATCACTACCATGCAGACGTGGCTTATCATAACAACATCCACGCAGCTGATGTGGCACAGTCAACTCACGTACTGCTTTCCACGCCTGCCCTGGAGGTGAGTGTCTTCAGCCATTGGTCAGAGACCAGACTTGCTTGAATGCAGTAGAGTATAGCTTAAACAAGGGGGCACATTGGGCCATATTTACTAAGCTGTCTTCTGCTACAAAATGCCTTCAGTGCTTGGAAACCTTACTGCCTCTGTTCAAGTCATTAGGCTGGAAGGTGTCTTCTGGCAGAAGACTACTTGGTAAATATGGACCAATATCTCACACCCACTGTACCTTTTTGATACAAGGGACTTCTAGCTGTTAGTCTGCAGGTGGGATGTGGCCTACAATGGATATAATATGACTCCTCAACTTGAAGGAGCCAGAATTGGCAGATGAGGAAATCCGTGATAGATGTACGATAAAGAGAAGGAAGGGAAAGGAGCGGGAGAGAGACAGCAGGTCATTGGAGTTGTAATAGAATGAAGTCATAATAACATGTTCTTGTTGTCCATTAAATACTGTTTTAGGGGGAATATTACTATTCCAGGCTGCATTTGTTTTAATAAGCTCATATTGCAATGTTCTTGTAACTGTTTCAAGTCAATGCCCGGAGTAGTCAGTCAGCTTGGATTTTGAATGTTGTAAATCTTTTGTAATTCCTTTTATTCTATAGCAAGTGAAACTATTGGTTTGGAAAAGCACACTCTGAGCACATTGTAATGCTTAGTGCAGGGGTGACCAATTCCTGTCCTCAAGGGACACCAAGAGGCCAGGTATTTGGGATATCCCTGCTTCAGCACAGGTGACTCAATCAGTGGCTTAGTCATTCTGACATAAAACTTGGCCTGTTGGTGGTTCTCGAGGGCTAGAGTTGACCACCCCTACTTTAGTGAAAAAGTAGCTTGTGCTACAAAGCACCATTAACGGTATCCTTTAGATTGTAAGCTCCAAAGAGCAGGTAACCTCCATAACTATTGTTTGTGTATGTTAACACTCTAATATTTTATATGAGTCTTTCATACTTGTTATACTGCACTTTGGAATAAAGGATGCTGATGATAATTTTGCTTCTTCCCTGCACAGGCAGTATTCACAGATCTGGAAATCATGGCTGCTATCTTTGCCAGCGCAATTCATGATGTTGATCACCCAGGAGTGTCAAACCAATTTCTGATCAATACCAGTGAGTGGAGGGAGAGGGGGGTATGATATTGTCACATATCTTGTGCGTGTTTGTAAGATGCTGATTTGAGAGACTTCCATCAATCAATCCACGTATTTTTTTAGCAGGCTGAAAACCCAAGGGTTTTGCATTGTGGGTCAATATTGCTAGTGCCCAAATGCTTCCAAGAGGAAATGGGTCTTAAGTCATTGAAGCTTGGAAGTTGGGAGCTTACATGATGTTGATAGGGAGGTTGTCCCAAAGTCTAGGTCTTTTTACCAAGAATGGTCTTTTCCCAATTTTAGAAGATTTGAATAGAGGAACGCCGAGCAGTGCATAGTTGGTTGGCTGATATGGAGTCATGCGTTCTGAGATGTATTTTGGTGCTAAGATGTATGTGACCTTCTAGATTGTAGACAGAACTTTGAACTCCTTTTTGCTGATTGGTAGCCAGTGACGTTCTCTGTGTGGTATGGTCATATCTGTGCAGGTTTCTGATAGTTCCAACTGCGGTATTCTGAATTGCCTGCAAGCGATTCATGTAGTTGTTTGGCAAGCCAAGGGGGTGAGTTTCCATGGTAAAGACAGGGGATGGCCAGCTTGTGGGTGACCTTCCGCAGGCACTCCCTAAGGAGAGGCTTGAGTCTTTTGATAGAATGGAGATGGTTGAGGCAGGACTTGGTATTCTCACAATGGATTAACCTCAATGGTAATCGTAGTCTTACACAAGGTTCTGCTCTGGAGCTTGGGGGAAACATTAAGTCCTTCACTGAAAGGGGTTTATGTGCATGGAACAGTTTTCCAGCATGGTTTAATATAGTAAAGTAATTGAAAATCATCTGTGTCTGCATCGGTGTGTGTTGGTGACATCCTGCACTGATAAAGTGTCAGGTGCTAGAATTAGGTGCAGCAGCTATAAATGACACAGGACAGACACACTGTTAGAGGCACAAGATGTCAATACACTGTACACCTTTCGAGAGAGGTATTTGTCCTGGGCCCCAAATCCATCTGGAATACGAACCTGCACATACATTTCCCCGTACTTACATTAGCATTTCCTTCCCCGCAGACTCCGAGCTGGCGTTAATGTACAATGATGCCTCCGTCTTAGAAAACCACCACCTCGCGGTGGGGTTTAAGCTCCTTCAAGAAGAGAACTGCGACATCTTCCAGAACTTGACCAAGAAGCAACGTCAAAACCTACGGAAAATGGTCATTGACATGGTAAGCAAGGGATCCCAGAGAGAGCACGTTATATCCACATTTCACACGCCCCGCGTTGCCTTTCCAGAGAGACGGCACATAACATCCACGTCTCACACGCCCAGCTTTGCATTTGCAGGGCGGCGGCCTGTTACATCTATGTCATGCCCTGCGTTGCTTTTCCATCCTGGTAACACACTGCATTGTGAAATCCTTAAGTTGTTTAATATTTTGGAGACCTGTTCTGGGCTTCTTAACTATTCCCACTGAGCAGCCTGCAATGCCTAGCAACAGAGGGGCTATAGGGGGTTGTAATCTAAGCATTTAAAGGCGTTAGAGGGAGGAGTAGGGGGGGAGGGCTTTGTAGGGGCAATTAAGTGGGATTGCTCAGTACAATATTATAACTATCTTTCCATTTTAAATGCTGTTTTTATACTTTTTGTCGGTTTAAAATAGAATTCTCTAGATCTGAAAGCTCTAAAAGATCTGTCAGAAATGTAACTAATAATTATATATCTGGCACCACATCCAACAGTGACCAACACGAACCCCCTTATTCCAATGTAAAAGGGCTTGGGTTGGTGGTATTACTGCAGGGAGATACCTTGTAGATGATTTAAATAAATGCTGACTTCCGGGCATGAAAGAGAAAAGCGTCTGATCTCCCCAGGTGCTGGCAACAGATATGTCCAAACATATGAACCTTTTGGCTGACCTGAAGACCATGGTGGAAACCAAGAAAGTGACGAGCCTGGGAGTCCTTCTGTTGGATAATTATTCTGACCGAATACAAGTGAGAAGTATTATTGTGTGTGTGTGTGTGTGTGTGTGTCCATCTGTATCATTGATGTAATGTGCTTGTGCATGAGTGACAGTATGTGGCAGCAGGTCTGTATGTGTAACAAGGCCTTTATGTGTCTGTGTGCATGAGTGTTGTAATGTGTATTCGTGTCCGGGTGTATCCGTGCGTATATATATATTGTGTGTGTTTTGGTGAGTACTGGCATTGGTGGTCACCAGCTATAAATGGCACCCTTTAACCTTAAAACTGTTACCTTCCCATGTTTGTTGAGTCCATGAGCTTGATGACTATCTTAGGGCCTAAACTGGAATTTTCAACCCTTTTGCTGCTGGAGGGACCTGCAATGTGTTGCATCCTCCCCTCTCCATTCCCCCTCCAGCGGTGGAAGGGTTAAGGACAAGGCATGTACATGATACATTCCCCTTCCCCGTGTGCAGGTCTTGCAGAACATGGTTCACTGCGCAGACCTCAGCAATCCCACCAAACCGTTGGAGATCTATCGGCAGTGGACAGACCGCATCATCGTGGAATTCTTTCACCAGGGCGACCGCGAGCGAGAGAAGGGCATGGAGATCAGCCCCATGTGTGACAAGCACAACGCTTCCGTTGAGAAATCGCAGGTGAGATTCAGAGGCAGTGGTTCTGTTCTCCAGAGAAATGCAGAATTTGACAGGGACCAGGGAGCATCTTTCCTATTCGGCCATTGGTTTCCTTTCATATTTAGGATATCCTTCTGTCTCTCCCAAGCATTTTTTTTTTTTTCATTTCCTTTTTGGATTGGCCTCTACCACCCCTGCTGGGTGACTATTCCATGAATCCACCTCCCCTTCAGTAAGGTATTTTCTCACATTTCCCCTGAACCTTTCACACTCCAGCTTCAGAGCATGGCCTCTTTCTCTGAAATATGCTTCCCCCTTTGAATGTCTCCATCATTGGTTGGACTCAAAGTCTGCACACTTAAGAATTTGGAAAATCTGCTCTTTAACATATATATTTTAATGCAAATGTAAGTTATTTAAAAAAAGACTGTGTTGCCCTTTTGAGGAGGATGTCCTTTATGGTAGAGGAAGTTTCATGTGTTTTAGACATCAGTGTTATATCTCATCATTCTCAGTTTTCCCCATACAACATGAAGATAGACTGTAACTAAATGACCCAGCAGCAGAGATACTGCTAACACTGGGGATACCTCCCTGCTACAGAAACTCCGTCTGACATGAGACCTTTATATTAAAATCCTGCTCTTTTTAGTTGCCCCTTCCTGTTACCAAATGGTAATATACATTTTTTTATTTTTTTTTGCAAGGCTTGTGTTGGGGGAGGAGGGAAGTCTCTTACTTCATTTGAAATGGGCCTCAAAGTAGAAGGGATCCCCAAAACTCCTGAAGCTGCTGGTCATTACTGGCCCCCGACATCTGGTCACTTTGGTTCTACATGGTGCTCCGCCTTTAACCCATTAAGCATGTCACTCGTTATCTCATTTAGATTCTATGTGAGGCTTGCACCAGTTACACAGCTGCCCTGGTCTCCTTTATATAGAGGTGGTGAGGGTAAGAGGCTTTGGATGGTGTGCAGGCATGATGTAAAGGGCCCGTCCTAGTAAGAAACTGGCCCTATTGTCACCTTCGTCTCCTGGCCTCTGTGTCTATGTAACTGTGTCCATCGTGTAATTTTAGGTGGGTTTCATTGACTACATCGTGCATCCGCTGTGGGAGACCTGGGCAGACTTAGTGCATCCGGACGCTCAAGAAATCCTGGACACACTGGAGGACAACAGAGAGTGGTACCAGAGTATGATCCCTCAAAGCCCATCCCCTCCACCTGAAGAGCAGGACCCAGACAGGGGCAGCACAGGCGATAAATTCCAGTTCGAGCTGACGCTGGAGGAGGAAGGGGAGTCTGACACGGAGCAGGAAGAGATGGAGAGCCCCGTGGACGAGGAAAACAGCGGTAGCGACTGCAAAACACCGGCCACAGACGATTCAGAAATTCACGGCAGTGATGAGACAGACCAATCCTCCCCCTTTGACCAGTCCTCCCCCGTAGACCTGTGCAGAAGCGTTTCCAGCACACTGGATCGCTTGGAAATCCCCCCCAAAAACACTCTGGTGAAGCAGAAAAAGGTCTTGAACTTCGATAACATGAAATTGGTGACAGAAAGGACGCTACCCCAAAGAGACGCTAGTATCACGCGAGAAAAAGCGACAGACTTAACCTGCCATGACAGCACAGAGCAAGCGGAGATCTGTTTGGACCAAGAAGGAAACATCACATATCTTCCATTAGGAACGTAACACCAAATTGTCACCCACATTTTTATTTTTTATTCCATCACACACTTTGCTGGGAGGGAGAGAACATTTTCTTTGTGTTTTTTTTTTTTGTTTTTTTTTTTAAGAAAAAAAGAAAAGCATAAAAACTCCGGCCAGATGTAGTACAAACAGGAACAAATAAGTCCACAAAATGAATGGCAGTGCATGGTGAAATGTTATTTTGAGGGGAGAGGAACTGCCCTTAATACCATCACAATTGTCAGTGCTATGCAACAGACCAAGGTATTTCTGTTAAAACACAGAAGTGGGTTCAATGCAGGTAGGGCACGCTTGGGTATGAAGAATGACGGTGGTTGCTTCATGTGTTATGTCAGCAGGTGAGTGGTTCAGCATCTGTAAAATTTCTCCCAAAGCCCCCGATCTCATTACACCCCATCACAAACACTCGAGGCAGGAAGGGTTCATTTATAGGACATTTGCTGCACGGTGTATGTGGTTTTATGAGGTTTCTGGTTGGTAAATGAGCATAACCTGGCAGATTTAATTGATACAAAGAGACAGGGAAACTGCTTCCGCTGTTGTCACAACTGTTAATCAGTTTCTTTACAGTATTGCACGGTTTGTCCCTATATATTTTCCCCCAACAGCTCTGCGACTTTGTGTCAACGAGAGATTCTGTTAGGGAAGAATTAGCCAGTGCAGATTACTTCATTAGAAATATTGATATTTTTATTTTCTTTTAGACAGCAGGCACCTTGAATTTTGGGCAATGCATTTCTGGCCCTTCTAACAGTAAAAAGGGTTCAGAAACCTACGTTTGCTGCTGGCTTGAGTATGTTTAGTACATAATTAGTCATTGTTCTTACATACTAGGTGCAGTGACAAGCAGCCCTTTTTACAAACAGTGAGATTAATCCATTGATAAACATTGCATTACATGCCTTCCAAGCAACAGAAAATACTTTTTTTTTTACCTTAAATACTAAAGGCAACCCCCCCCCCCCTACACAATTCCTAAATACAGTAACTGTTTAATCAACAAAAGTAATAGCATTTTAAAAAGTCATGAAAGAATGAATGAAAAACCTACTGTAGGAGCTTTTGCAAACACAAAGTTAACAGGTTGAGAGTCACCGGTGCATCACACAGGTCTCTGGTTTTATTTTATGTTGAGTATAAACATTATTTAAGTAGGTAGGAAAGCAGGGACTTTTTTTGTGGCTGATTGTAACACTTGTGTGAAGCATCCGAAAGATTTTAGAAACCTCAGGGCATGGTGGCATGTTGTATGTACTGACCGATGTATGTAACGTGTCCCTTTGAGGGTATCTCTACTTTTCCCAACCCAAGCTTTGCACATTATGGATTCACAGGTTTAATCCTTTAAGTTTCTAATTGAAACGTATTGGGGATCAATGTGTTATTAAATCAGCCTGCAGGTGTTTGAACAAGCACATAGCCAAGGAAATAGGTCTGATATACACACATACACACATACACACTTATTTTAAAATAAAGATAGTTCTGCAGTGGTGCCCTGTGGTAAAATGATTACTGGTTTTAATCACTATGCTCCCTGAGGGGGCTGCAGGGGCCTGAAAGGTTGGCATTTTTTGCCTTTAACCTTTTGGGCTTTGTCCATGGAGCAGAGTCCCAACTAAATAACCAGTGATGGTAACCAGAACACCTGCAGTACCATACTTCAGTATTCACGTGTTTAATGATTTAAGGCCCCTATTTAGGATGCTGTGACACAGTCTTCCCATTGCTAGAGAAGATCTTGGCCCCATTCAAATCAATCAAGCTTCCAGACTAAGGGGAACACTGCATATTGAAGTCTTAGCAGTGTTCGGTAACCTCAAGGTGAAGGCAATTTTTGAGCTGTTCATTGCAGCTGTATCTCCTACTCCAGCTTTCGAGACATAACTATTTCCTTTGAACAAATTCAGTATCTCGCTAGGGTGAGAAGTAGCGTTCTGTACAGTCAAATATACATTGGTTCTGAAGTGGAAGTTACTGCATTAAGACCCAGTTTTACAATGGGGTGCTATTTCGTAAGACTCCGTCCATCACTAGTAATCTTCTGGGCCATTCAAGTGAATGCATCATCAAGGGTTCTCCGGGAGATGTCTCATGATATAGTACCACTTAGTAAAACTGTCTCAATGTGAGTGTCATTTCCCTTCCACCATGTTGATTAGGGAGATTTCAATTGATCTGTACAGACGGAGCATAGATGTGGTCCCAGCACTACCTTCCAAGGTCCAATTAACCGAGTGCTATTCAATAAAATAAATTCCGGATCAGAGAACAGTTCTAGATCCATTTAAAATATATATATATATATATATTTCACCCTCGCTGGCTTCAGACTGCTCTAGTGAGAGGACCACCCTCTCGGTGCCAGAGGCCTCTGGTGGGTTACCCATTGGAAGATCAATGTATGGTCTCTGTATCCTGTAATCTAGACCTGAGCTGCTTCACCTGGTTGCAAAGGACACTGACGCTAAAGGGGATAATCCTGCAAAGACGTGCTGGCACAACACATTAACCCCTTCACTGCCAGTGGGGCCAGCCACATGTTGCAAAAAGCCCACTGCTTATCGTCGGCATACTGTAGGACAAGAGGTTAATCAGTATGTTACTGACATTTTCTGTATGTCCTGAATGCACGATTAAAGTAGAATGTGATGGGAACGTGTTTTGCTTGGGTTGGAAAGTAGAGGTACCCCCTAAAATGACTCCATTTAATTTATTCTGCTAAAGTTTCACTTTGTTTTTGTAGCATTTTGTAGTTCACTTTTGAACAAAGCCACGTTTCCGCGCACACTTTTCTGATCTCCGATCCGCAACTGATTTTACTGTGATTAGCACTCCAAATGCTGCATTATAACCTTGCACTTTTCAGTAACACCGATGAAATAAAAAGCCACTAGGGCAGGAATATTGTGCTGTTTGAAATGTGTGAGTGCAAGGGTAGCCAACTCCAGTACTCAAGGGCCCCCAGCAGGTCAGGTTTTCAGCATAGGTGGCTGTCTTTGACAGAGCCACTGATTGAGCCACCTGTGCTGAAGCAGGGATATCCTGAAAACCTGACCTGTTGGTGCACTTGAGGACTGGAGTTGGCTACTCCTGTTGTAGTGGATGTTACAGGCATCTTTTTTCATGATTGTTAGTTCCACTGGGCTACATAGAAAGACTAACGTCACCGGCCTTGTTGCAAGTATCTTGGATTGTTCAGTTTCCTAAAACAGAAGTGACGGTGTTTGGGTGCTATAGCTGGCATGTAGCATTATACAGCTACAATCCATCATTTGCAGTTTTGGGTAACAAAAAGGTAGAGATGGCGGGACAGATGATTTCTAGGGTAATAGGGGTGGCCAGCTTTCCTACTGTGTACTTAACACCCATGCTGTTACCTGACACCTATCTTGTACGATTCTGTATCTGTCCATCACTATTTTCATTATTCTATGCATCAGAAATATCTACCAAATCTGACTTTTTGTAAATTCCTCTTAACGATTTGATCCAAATCTAAGACACTTGTTTAATCGGGGGAAACATTTTTAAGTTGCATCTGATGCGTTTTTCTTGTTTTTGTTCAATTTTTGTCCCAATTTAGTAGCCAGGGATCTTTATCAAAGTCTTTTTGCAGCAAAACTGATAAATCTCCTGTATTCTTTTCGCACCAAAGAAGAAAATCCCATGGAAACATTTTTCATTGATAAATCTGATGCACAATATTTTGCAAACAGGAGGTCCTCTTTTTGATACATTTTTATGGGGGTCTTTTTTTTTTTATCAAAGTCAGCCAACAGTTCCAAATGTATGAAACCGCAGTAACCCCACTAAAATCTGTGATAAATCTGGTGCTGTCTTTTTTTTTTTTTTCACTGATTCTACACTAGTTTAAAGCCGGATGACTTTGACAAAGAGATCCCCAAATGAGTGGCTCAGTGAGTAAAGACAACCTGGTTCAATTCCCGGTGTCGGCTTCTTGTGACCTTGAACCAGTCACTTTATCTCCCTGTGCCTCAGGCACTAAAAACATAGATTGTAAGCTGCACGGGGCAGGAACTGTCTGCAAAATGTCTCTGTAAAGCGCTATGTAATATTAGCAGCGCTATACAAGAACAAACAATTATTATTATTATTTATTCGACTCAATGGGAATGTTTTACATTTATAAATCTGGTGAAGAATTCTTGGTCTGCCGACTTTGAGAGATAGATAGATATATATATATATATATATATTTATATATATTTATATATATACACACATAGGATTGAGCTGCGATTACCCTTTATCGATGTTTACTGAATATTGAACTGAAATACTTGGACGTGTACAAACAATATCCCCTATTTCCTCAATTCTAAGACGCACCTTTTTTTCGATTTTCACATGTCTGAAATCGGGGGGCGTCTTCGAATCGATGTATTAAAAAAAAATTTTTTTAAGTGTCTACAGTACTAACCCCCTCTTCACTTAACATGTTTCAGGAGAGGTCCCATATCAGTGGAGGATGAAGCGGGTGGCGGCGGCAGGAGAGGTCCCACGTCTGCAGATGGTTGAAGATGGTCAGCAGGCGGGAGTGCGGTGGCGGCGGCAGGACAGGTTCCAAGTCTGCAGGTGAATGAAGATAAGAAGACAGCGGGTGTGCGGTGGCGCAGGCGGCTAATAGATCATAATAGCAGGAGCAAAGCGGCATAGGGGAACGGCTTGGGAGGTGCACTCTGTAACACCGGAAGTTGACCGGTGTCTGACTTCCGGTTACAGTGTGCACCTCCCAAGCCGTTCCCCTATGCTGCTGCTCTCCTGCTATTATGATCTCCTGCCGCCGCACCCCGCCGCACCCCACCGCACGCCCGCTGTCTTCTTATATTCATTCACCTGCAGACTTTGGACCTGTCCTGCTGCCGCACACCCACCCGCTGTCCATCTTCAACCATCTGCAGACGTGGGACCTCTCCTGCCGCCGCCACCCGCTTCATCCTCCACTGAGATGGGACCTCTCCTGAAACATGGTAAGTGAAAAAGTAATTTTCCTCGGTTGTAAGGGCCAAATCGATGGTGCGTCTTACAATCGAACGCGTCTTACAATCGAGGAAATACGGTATATATTTTTTAAGAATTGTCTCAAAAGGAGCAGTTCAACGTATATTAATTTTTATTTTTTTTGTCCCATTTTTTTTTTTACATGGTGGTAACTGGGTGTCCCCCGAGACAAATGCCACCATTTTCAGCTCTAGGGACCCCCTGGTTCCTGAAATACCAGTGAAGTTACCGGGTAATAGCGGTACCTTCAACAAGTAAGTATCTCAGAATCCGGGGGGGGGGGGGGGGTGAAAATAGTGCAGTCCAGCTCTGGAGGACCCCTGGGTTCCAATCCTGTCATTAAAAAAAAAAGGAGGACAGGGCATTGGTATCACCCTAAGAGCAAATAAATGACCTCAACCGAGCTGACTGCCCCCCAACTCTGTTTGTGACATGCGGCCATATTTGTAGTTTATTTTTTATTTTTTTGCGTCACTAGCACAAAAAATTACTAATCTCTTTGGAATTGGGGGACCACTGATCAGCTTCAGGGGCCCCCACAGTTCACGTAACCTTATTTTATTTGGGGGGGGGGGGGGTGATTTCAGCTTTAAAGCAGTTCTAATCAAAGGTCGGGATTTTTTACGCCACATTTTATAACCTAAAAAATATATTTTTGCATCAGTTGTCTTCTGCATTTTACATCAAATATGTATACTGTATACTGCTCCCAGGCCCCTTAACATTGTTTCAGAGTCCACTTGTGTGTTAACCCTAATATTTATTGCTGTTCCAAAGTCCCATTGTTAAAGATGCCTGTAACACTCCAAAGAAGCCGGTTTCACAGCACTAAGCGTGATATATGTTTGCCACTCATTACTGCTACAATAGTGAGCCACTGTTGGTCATTGATGTGTCTTCGTCTCTTGCAGAGATGTCACAAACCATGTTTGTTATTATTTTTCTTAATAAAAAAAAATACTTTATCTTTTTGCACTCTGGTGGAATATTTAGCTTTTTTGTGCGCACTGTACACAGGAATGCAAATTATATTTATTTCGTAGAATTGTCACTTGGGGCTATATATGTAAGCAGTACTGAGACACAAGGCTCCTTACAGCCCATTTATAGCAGAAATCCTGCCCACAATGTTTTATCAAACACCTGCAAGCTCACATTGAACCCCCAAAATAACCACAACATATATATAAGCATATAGGTGTCACAGAGGAGTGCTACTGAGCATGGCAATATATATTTAAAACCAGAGACAGAACATGAAACTAGAGCTCAATGCACATCCAGTGAAACCTATACACAGTACAGTGCCTAAATATATATGTATAGATATCTATTAAATAAAATGGTCTTTTAGTTTAACATTTTGGCCAAAGTGTTGTAAGCCCCTGAGCCAGTACACGGCAGAGAACATCTCAAGGGTCCCTAACACTAATATAAATTCTTAATAACCTGTGCATTACCAGGAAGAATGATTTCTAATAAATCTGTCAAAATTAGTTGCATAGTTCTAAGTCTGATTGAAGCTTTTAATAACCTGTACATTACTAGGAAAAGCGCTCTGTATTAGATTTGTCACAATCATACTGCAAGCCAGCAAGTTCCCCTGAGAGTGGGAGATGCCATGGAGTACATAGGATGATCATAGGCAGCAGGACAAAGCCTCCCATGACTTTTCATCACAGTTATGTGAACACAGTGAGCTGAGACTTGGGATTGGGTTGATTTCCTCTGGCTGCTTCCCTTCATCTGATGTCAGTGTGTGTTCAACAAGAGTTTGCACAGGCAAAGCCCCCCCCCCCCTCTCTGGATGTTTATTGATTATCTAATAACGTCAGGTTGAGATAAAAATGAGGAACCCACTTGATTGACAAACGCTTCAGATTCAGAGGCTCGAAGATGAGGAATTTGTCTTTAATTTCCAAAGAAACAAAATCAGTCAAATCTTTCCTTTTAAGACCTGTTAGATGTGTTTAAGGAAGCCAAATGACATTGCTAAATTCTTCTTCTTAAAATGTTTTTAGTCTGCTACCAGTGACTGCACCTGTTTAATTAATGTACTCAATGATGAAAAACATTGTTTACCACTGTAACAGTAACTTCATCATTCAGGGCCTGTTTTGTACAAAATCTAGTTTCTAAAACCTAACTGAAAAAGTCAGAGTAACAAACGTCAAGGACTGATATATACCTTTACCTCCAAATTGCTCTGTTTTGCATGTAGATCTCGCATGAAAACCCTGTAACAGTTTTTTTAAAAAAAATACATTTTGCCAACAGAAATCGCTTTTTCCGGGGACATCATCACAGCAGCGTCAGGAAAAGATATATACCTATGCAAAAGATTACAGTGTCAGTCAATAACAACCATACACACACAGTAATACTACACCCACAATACATTCAAAAACAAATGTAAAAATAATTTCATTTAAAAAAATGCCAAAAAGGTGGTGGATGGTAGATTGTGATTTTGCAGCTAGCAAAGGAGATCGGGAAATGCTTAATATTTAAAGGCAAAGCTCAACAGTGATTAGTGAGACCGCCTGCTGCAGGAAGGCAGTCTCAAAGCCTGACCTGAAATTGCTACTCTCCTACAGTGAGAATGCTGGCCTGGTGGACACAATATGGCCGTGGAATCTGGCTCACTGGTGGACATTTGGGAGATGACCTTGTGACTTCCTATTGGTGACCCTGCTGCCATGTTTGTGTTGTCTTTGTGCCAAACATTGGTACAACAATGTACTCAAATATCTTGGGAATGGAGGGGCGTCTCTGGACTTCATGGGACCACAAGTAAGATCCAGGTGACCCCCCGGTTAATAAAAAGGGAGAAAAGAGCGGAGTTCTACAAAATCTCTGTATTTTCCCAATTTTAAGAGTTTTGACAAAAAAATAAAGCTAGGAGTTGTTCACAATTGAAAAACATAGTAATTTTAAAATAACTAGTATGCTGGCTTATGAAATATAGGAAATCTCATTGTAAGAAAATATCAGGAATTCAAGAGTATAGAAAGCCCTTAGTCAGCCAATAAAGTCAATAGATCATCCCTTTATGAAGATCTGCTGTCCATACAGCTCTCAACAACCTTAGAGGTCAGTTCTTACACACTTCAGTTGTGGGCAGCGGCGGACACCCTTAGGCATTTGCCTGTGTCTGCCTCCCTGCTTCTCCTTCAGAACCCAGCGTCAAATGACGCCGCGGACGGCACCAACGTGACTTCGCGTTACCATGGTAACATGACAGCATGATGTCACTTGACGCCGTGACGTCACGGTTGCCATGGCAACAAGACGTCGAGTGCCGTCGTTTGTGACATCCACTGCGTCGTTTGATGCTTTATTTTGAAGGAGAAGCAGAGCGGCAGAACGGTGGCGGGCCTGCACAGGTAAGTAAGTTCTTCCCATTAGGTCCGATAGGCCAGAGAGCGCTGCAAATGCAAATGGGGGCAGACCTTTTTGCCGCCCCAAAATGTTGCCGCCTTAGGCCCGGGCCTAATGGGAAATCTGACACTGGTTGTGGGATGGAAGCATGTTTTATATGGTAGAAAAAGAGGTCATGCTCTGAAGCTGAACGGTGGGAGGCTCAGGGGAAAGGAAGTCCTTCACTGACTGGGTTACGTTCCCTGGGAACTTAATAGAAACACCCTCTTAAAATGTTAGATCTTCGCCTTATACAGATTAGTTTTCTCGTAGACTGAGAGCAAAAGCATCTCATTCACAGTTAATTGTTATGAAGCCCTAAATTACCACTTTTATATGTTGCCACCAGAGAGCGCTCTTGCTATTGTCTTTTAGCTTGAGGTGGTGGTACAGTAGATTGCAGCAATATGCATCAACATATACATGTATAAGGAGCCCTTCACAGCACAGACCCAGCTCCCAAGAACAAGAGCTTACAATCTATGATGTATATTTTATTGGAAATATATACTTTGCTTGTGGTTTTTCACTATCATGATACTTATCAGAGAAACACAAAAATGTACCAAAGTCCTTCTGAATACTGAGGCAAAACCAGAGCAAAATAATTGTACCTGATTTATCAAAGGAAAAACTCAGAGTAATTTATTAAACTCTACCAGCCTTAAAATTGGGGCAAAATTATTACACCAAATGTATCAAGGAAAAAGAGTCTGGCTTTAGAGCCGGTCACTGAACTGAGTCAGCCCTGGTCTGTGTGGAGGAATAACTTATTGGTGGCCATGGACAAGGGCTGTATTTCTGCCCATGTCATGTTGGACCTCTTAGCGGCCTTCGACACAATTGATCATAGGGTGTTGCTGCACTGTCTGAGGGACTTAGCTGGTATCAGTGTGACTGCACTACAATGGGTTGCCTTGTTCCTGCAGGGCCAGATACAGCAGGTGGCTATGAGATCCCATGTGTTACCGGTAGGGCGTGATCCTTTGGGATCCCTCAAGGGTCCTGTCAACATTCCTCTTCAATAACAGCCTGTGCGCGCGGCGTGCACTGTGCGTGTAAGCACTGCCCCTCAATGGGGCTGGGCCCAGTACGCACCGTCACACAGAAGGTGCAGCCGCGCCGTGCTGCAAGGTTTTTCCCAACTCAATCAAACTGAGTTCAAACCTTGCGACGAGGGCGTGGCCACACCCCCACCGGCGGTTCACCCAATGAGGGCGAACCAGCCGCGTGACGTAATGGCCACGTCCCTGCAAATCCCAGACCACGCCCCCTCCCGTCGCAAGCTTCCCTCTCTCTGACACCCAGATCTATGTTTCTTTCCAGGGAAGGCTGTTGTTACATTGACGGATTGCTTAGGCGAGGTGGCAGCATGGATGGAGATGAATTGACTAAAGCTCAACCCTAACAAGAAGGAACTAATGATTATAAGTTCGGGAAGACACCTCAGAATGGGACATTGGGTTTGCGAGCTGCCCCTGATAAATGGTGTACAGCTGCTGCCCGTGTCCCAGGTTCGTAAACTGGGCATCATCTTTGACAAGAGTCTCAACATGTTTGCATTCACTCCTGTCGTCTATGAACCGTGAGTCACTGGTCCATGGCTTTGTGTCGATGTGGTTGGAGTGGACTATGGAAATGCCTTATATGCAAGACTACCGGTGTGCCTGATGCTGAGGCTCCAGCTTGGTCAGAACGCTGTTGCTCAGATGCTGAGACGTGTTTCTTGCTTTGAGCATATCACTTCCATCCTGTGCGATTTTCACTGGCTTCCAGTTACCTTCCGTGTTCAGTTCAAGCTGGCCGTTATGGCCTTTAAAATCTTGCAGGGGGGGGGGGGGGGGGGTCCGCCTCTCTGTGCCTTTACTTCAATAAACCTGGTGCAGTTGGGGGCCTCCGGTGAAGTCCCAAGGGGCCACATGCGACCGCTACTGCCTACCACTGCCCTAGGACAGAGGGGGCCAACTCCAGTCCTCAAAGGTCATCAACAGATCAGGTTTTAAGGATACCCTTTCTTCAGCACATGTCTCAATCAATGATAGCAGGGCCATCCTTAAAACCTGAACTGTTGGTAGCTGTAGGAGGAGTTAGTGGTGGCGGTATAGAGAGCGGTTATAGGAGGAGATGGTGATGGAGGTATAGGGAGCGGTTATAGGAGGAGTTAGTGGTGGCGGTATAGAGAGCGGTTATAGGAGGAGTTAATGAATCAGGATTAGGGAGAGCTTATAGGAGGAGTTAGTGGTGGCGGTATAGAGAGAGGTTATAGGAGGAGATGGTGATGGAGGTATAGGGAGCGCTTATAGGAGGAGTTGGTGATGGAGGTATAGGGAGCAGTTATAGGAGGAGTTAGTGGTGGAGGTATAGGGAGCAGTTATAGGAGGCGTTAGTGGTGGAGGTATAGGGAGTGGTTATAGGAGGAGTTAGTGGTGGAGGTATAGGAAGCAGTTATAGGAGTTAGTGGTGGAGGTATAGGAAGCAGTTATAGGAGTTAGTGGTGGAGGTATAGGAAGCGGTTAGAGGAGGAGTTAGTGGTGGAGGTATAGGAAGCAGTTATAGCAGTTAGTGGTGGAGGTATAGGAAGCAGTTATAGGAGTTAGTGGTGGAGGTATAGGAAGCAGTTATAGGAGTTAGTGGTGGAGGTATAGGAAGCAGTTATAGGAGTTAGTGGTGGAGGTATAGGAAGCAGTTATAGGAGTTAGTGGTGGAGGTATAGGGAGCGGTTATAGGAGTTAGTGGTGGAGGTATAGGAAGCGGTTATAGGAGTTAGTGGTGGAGGTATAGGAAGCGGTAATAGGAGTTAGTGGTGGAGGTATAGGGAGCGGTTATAGGAGGAGTTGGTGATGGAGGTATAGGGAGCACTTATAGGACGAGTTGATGATGGAGGTGTAGCCGTGTCCTCCTGCCCTCCCCCTTACCTCGGCTGCGGGGAAGGGGGAGGCTAAGGCGGCAGTCGGGGACTCCCCCTTGACTCTGGTGGGGGTGTTGAGTTGGTTATGGAGGTATAGGGAGTGATTATAGGAGGAGTTATGGGAGGAGAGAATGAGCGCAATGTTATAACAAGATTATCAAAATGTGCACCTATAATGTGCAGTTTTGCCCTCTCTTTGCGTAATATAAATGTGCCAGCTTCTGGATGGCATTAATCTCTGCTCCCGAGAGATGCACACTAAATGTAAGAGGTAAGATTAACAAGTTTTATAGATCTGCAGCCAGGGAAATGTAGATTACAAATTTTACTCCACTGTTTTGGAAAAAATGTATCCTCTTAATACATATCGTCTCAAGTGTCTGCTTGTATATTTTATTATTATTATTATTTTTCATCAACCCTTCTGGAGAATAAAAAAATATTTTTAAATCACATTGCTTTGGCAGTGAATGAGTTAACAAGCAGACACACTTAGCACTTATCAGATGTGTGCAAATCAACGATTCTGATTGGCTGGTTACCTATAATTTTAAAAGAACCAGACAGCTTTCAGGTATAACTCAATCACAGTCAATAGCTGTTGTAGCAAATGTTATCCTTCTGATAGCAAAGTGTAATTACTGTTTTTCTGTCCAGAGTAAATTAGGTGTGGGGCACACACATTGCATTCACTCATTCACCTACAATACAACCCAATGGGAAACAAAATTATTAGTAATAGTCAGCATGGATTTATGAAGGATAGGTCATGCCAAACTAACCTTGTTTGGTTCTTTGAGGAGGTAAGTAGGAATTTAGTCCAGGGTAATGCAGTTGATGTGGTCTACTAAGGGCTGTTCTATACAGCGTGCGGCCGCGCGTTCCTATGCGAACGCGCGGGCACGTGCCGCATGCTTTTCATGTATATAGAGCCGGGAGCTGCAGGTTAGTGTATATGTGTGTGTATGTGTGAGTATATGTGTGTGTATGGGTTGTGTGAGTGAAAGTAAGTGCTAGATAGATTTTTTTAAAGAAAAAAAAAAAGTTTAATAAATATTTTTTTTTCTTTTACAATCCTTGACACACACACACACACACACACACACACACACACACACACACACACACACACACACACACACACACACACACACACACATCCACGCATACATACACACATACACACATATACACACACACACACACACACACATCCATACAAACACACATCCACGCATACATACATACACACACACACACACACACACACACACATCCACGCATACATACACACACACACACATATACATACATTTGAGCGCAGGTAGCGGCACGAAAAGCTGAATTTCTTCATCTTCGCCGCTGCCTGTCGGCTCCCCTCTCCCTGCCGTGCGCGCGCGCGGCCCTTCTATAGAAAGGCTGACTGACGTCAGCCAACTGACATTCCGCACGCGTGCCCGGCACTAAAGAACGTGCCTTAGATTTTGCAAAGGCTTTTCATACGGTTTCACACGAGGTTGGTGTACAAATAAAGAAAATTGGACTCAGTAATAATATATGCACCTGGATTGAAAACTGGTTAAAGGACAGACAACAGAGGGTTGTCATAAATGGAACTTTTTCAGGTTGGGCTAAAGTCGTGAGTGGAGTACTTCAGGGATCGTTACTGGGACCCCTGCTTTTTAACTTGTTTATTCATGACCTTGAGGTTGGGATCGAGAGCAAAGTCTCCATCTTTGCTGATGATACTAAATTTTGTAAGGTAATAGAATCAGAGCAGGATGTAATTTCTCTTCAGAAGGACTTGGAGAGACTGGAAACGTGGGCAGGTAAATGGCAGATGAGGTTTAATACAGATAAATGTAAGGTTATGCATTTGGGATGCAAGAATAAAAAGGCGACTTACAAATTAAATGGAGATATATTGGGGGAATCCTTGATGGAAAAGGATTTAGGAGTGCATGTGGACAGCAGGCTTAGCAATAGTGCCCAAAGTCATGCTGTAGCTGCAAAGGCAAACAAGATCTTATCTTGCATCAAACTGGCAATGGATGGAAGGGAAGTAAACATAATTATGCTCCTTTATAAAGCATTAGTAAGACCACACCTTGAATATGGAGTACAATTTTGGGCACCATTCCTAAGAAAAGACATTATGGAACTAGAGAGAGTGCAGAGAAGAGCCACCAAATTAATAAAGGGGATGGACAATCTAACTTATGAGGAGAGGCTAGCTAAATTAGATTTATTTACATTAGAAAAGAGGCGTCTAAGAGGGGATATGATAACTATATACAAATATATTCGGGGACATCCCTTAAGGTTGGAGGAAAGGAGATTTCACCAGCAAAAAAGGAAAGGGTTCTTTACAGTAAGGGCAGATAAAATGTGGAATTCATTACCCATGGAGACTTTGATGGCAGATACAATAGATTTATTCAAATAAAGGTTGGACATCTTTTTAGATGGGAAAGGTATACAGGGATATACCAAATAAGTATACATGGGAAGGATGTTGATCCAGGGATTAATCCGATTGCCAATTCTTGTAATCGGGAAGGAATTTATTTTTCCCCTTATGAGATATCATTGGATGATATGACACTGGGGTTTTTTGTTTGCTTTCCTCTGGATCAATGAGTAAGTATAGATATAGGATAATGTATCTGTTGTCTAAATTTAGCATAGGTTGAACTTGATGGACGTACGTCTTTTTTCAACCTCATCTACTATGTAACTATGTAACTACTATGTAACTATGTAACAAGCAATAGGGGAAAAGGAGTCTATTCACAAACAAATTGTACGGCAAATTGCAACGGGGGAAAATACACTGTTTTTCTGCCTTTCTCCCTAATATTTTCTGCCTGTTCACATGACAGCGGTGGGCAACTCCTGTCCTCAAGGGTCACCAACAGGTCGGGTTTTCAGGATATCTCTGCTGATTCACAGGTGGCTCAAATCAGTGGATAAGTCGTTATGACTGACCCGCCTGCGCTGAAGCAGGGATATCCTTAAAACCTGACCTGTTGGTGGCCCTTGAGGACCCATCATTTTCGCACCCGTTTCCTCTTTGTTATGATGACCATTCTTATCTGTTAATAATTGCTATTTTATTCTTTCCCAGCCTCAAAGTCCGCTGAGACCATCCCGTACCAGGCTTCTCGGTATATACCAGGATGTCTGACCAAACACACACATTACTACCTCTTTATCTCTGTCTGGCAACATTTCAATAAAGGGGTCCATTTAAAAAAAATGTTTCATTTTGTTCTTCATTTGTTTCTGCTTCCACTTTATATAGCATTAATAGCTATATTCAATATTAATTTAGCATATCCAATATGGGGGGAAAGATCTTTCACCCATTGTAACACTATGGCTATTCTAGAAGCCAGCAATGTTATCTCAACAAAATTGGGTACTTTCGTCCCATCATTTACAATCTTCCTTTTATCCATATTTCCAAATATCAAGGATAATGGCTCTTTAACTGTGGTCACTTTGACATTCAACTGTATAAAGTCCAACACATGGTCCCAGAAGTTTGAGATCTTAGGGCAGTCCCATAAGACGTCAAGTCTATTTTAGGTTGCCAGCACTGCGGACCCAATATATTTATTAGTATTTTGTACATCTTAAAAATTAAAAGAAATATAGAATGATTTAAACTATGTTTAGGTACACACCAATGCGCTGTAGATTTTCTGTGGCTGCAAGGGGGTTGGCAGAGATATTCCAGGAATTTATTACGCGTCCATTTAAAAGCAGCACCTTTTGCCTTGATATATAAGGTTGCAAATCTGACCACAGACCAGCGCACAAATGCTGCACCATATTTAGCAAAGAAGAAAATCCCACAGATTGTAATGGGAATGCAAGTAGTTATCTTAAAAAGGTCCAAACAAATCAATGTTAATGGTGCCCAGTCATGCAAATCATATTGATCAGTATAAGTCAGATAAATTCAATCATCGGAGAGACATTTGTGTACTCGTGTGGATTTCAGCTCCTTGGCTCACGGTATTTTGTTAAAAGAAATTAGCTCTGGCACGTCCTCTTAGCATCGAATAAATGCAGTGACATTGCTGCAGCTTTCGTCATCCTCTGCTGAAAATGGCAAGATGGAAACACATTCCAAAAGGAATTCTTGGTAAAGCAGCTTGTGACTCCTATGAAGGTTTATGTACTAATGTCTCCTGGTTGCAAAACCAATGCAAAAAAAAACAACACCAGGTTTATCAAGGAAAATTAATCTCAATGAAAGCGATGGGGGGAGGGTGATTTCACAAAGTCTCCCTGCTGCAAAATGAGGGCAAAAAAAATGTACCACATTTATCAAGGAATGTTTTTTTTTTTATTGAAACCAAGATTTTCATTTGATAAATGTGGCAATTATTTTTACAACCAGTTTTGCAGCTGGAAGACTTAGATAAGTCAGTTTTTATGATGAACTTATAACATTATTCCTCCTACCCAGGCCTGATGACATATCCTTGATGTTCTAGGAGGGTTTGGCCTGAAAAGCAGAACAGATGGCAGCATCCTTTCCCTTCCTAGTGCATTACAGGCATACCCCGCATTAACGTGCGCAATGGGTCCAGAGCATGTATGTAAAGCGAAAATGTACTTAAAGTGAAGCACTACCTTTTTTCCACTTATCAATGCATGTACTGTACTGCAATCATCATATATTGTACGTGCAGAACTGATGTAAATAACGCATTTGTAACAGGCTATAGTCTCCCCGTTTGCGCACATCTTCGGTACAGGTAGGAAGCCGGTATTGCTGTTCAGGACGTGCTGACAGGCGCATGCGTGAGCTGCCATTTGCCTACTGGGTGATATGTCCTTACTCGCGAGTGTACTTAAAGTGAGTGTCCTTAAACCGGGGTATGCCTATACTACAGTATGTAGATTTGGGATTCAACAGAACAGCTCCCTGTTTCTAGCTACAATACTCATGGGACTGTCGCTCACACTTGGGAGAGACAGGACCCACTTCTCTTCATAACCGTGTATGAATATCGTTTTAAACAACCTGATCCTTCAAGATAGTGAACCATCAATCTATATATAAAAGGCTAAGGATGTCTGCAACAAGCTATACAGGGAAAAAACATACTGTTCCCAAACAGTCACCCATCTCAAGTACTAACCGTGCCCGATGCTGCTTACCTTCGGTGATTGGATGAGAACTGGTGTGTTCAACATGGTATGGTCGTTGCCAACAAGTATTAACCGTGCCCGATGTTGCTTTAATTCGGTGATCGAATGAGAACCGCTGTGTTCGACATTGGATGGCTGTTGCCACAAACGTATTAATATTTTGTAATATAAAGCAAAGCGTTAAGTAATGATTATGAGATCGCAATGCCTACCTAAGTTTGTTTTTTATTCATGGACAATTATACGTTGATCCATCAAGAGTCAGATCGTTTGATTCACTTAGGCCAAGGCCCCGCTGCCTCAGTCAGCGCACCCGCACTGCGGCGGCGTGTGGAGAGGCATTTCAGGCGGATTGTGGTCCATAGGGAGCATTTTTGAGTGTGGGGGGCGTGGCCAAAACAGGTCAGGGGGCGGAAATGTCTCTGCAGCTCCCTGCCCCCCCTCCCCCACCCGGTCTCTGCAGCTCCCCAGCCCCCCCCCGGTCTCTGTAGCTCCCACCCACCCCCCCGGTCTGTGCAGCTCCCCGCCCCTCCCCCCCCAACCGGTCTCTCCAGCTCCCCGCCTCCCCCCCCCCCCCACCCAGTCTCTGCAGCTCCCCCCCCCCACCCGGTCTCTGCACCACCCCCCATCTCCCATGCTCCCCGTCTCCCATCAGCAAACATGGGAAAATGGGGAGCGCAGGATATGGGGAGATGTGGGGGGGGTCATTACGCATGTATTGGGAGATGTACGCACGGGAGGGAGGCGGGGGGGGGGAGAGCCATGCACGGCTGCCTCACAGACTTCCCTCCTAGCCGCCTCCCTCCCGTAGCTCCGTAGCTCCTTTCCTCCTCCCCTCCACTCCTTCCATCATTGGCTGACTGCTGCACCACGTGACGCGTCAGTGCTTCTGATCACCAGGAGCTTGCAGCATCGACAGGCTGACGCGTCAGCACGCAGTCAGCCCCGTCGGAAGGAGCCAGCGGGGACGTCCAGACTGGAGGAAAGGGGCTGGTGGCCCGCGGCCGCAGCGGGTCCTTAGCCTTAGGGTACTGTCAGAAAAAAACAGAAATTGACAATTGTGTCTTTTTTTTCAACCAAAATAGTTTTTATTGAGAGCATGGTACAGTCACAACAATGTCTGCCAACCCAATGTCATACATAAATGTCACCACGCGCCCTCCTTTATTTAACTTGAACCAACACTGACGCACTGGGGAGACGCACTGACAAACAGGACCTTAGACAGGGATACAAAGAAGGGGGGGAGGCAGCAGTCTCCAGATGATTCCGTTCTCCGGCAAGTCGCAGGGAGGGCTCACTGTTATCGGCCCCATGGAAGAGGTTCAGAACTACGGTTCCCCGCCTGCATCCGCCCATATCTCCATGTTAGGCCTATCTGTCCCGTCTCTCTATCTGTCTAGCCTAGCGTCAGGTCCCGTCTGGTTAGTTTGTATAGGTCCCTTAATTGTCTCTCCGCATCAGAGGAGAATGCGTCCGTTACTATTAAAGCAATATGTTAGCGGCACTGACCCCCGGGATATCTATCTGAGCCAGCCAAGGCGCCCAGACTTTTAGAAAATTTGTGCCGGTGTCGTTAACCAGACTCGTTAACTGCTCCATCCGGCAGACGTACCAGATTCTATTCCTGATTTGTGGGATATTGGGTAACTCTGGTTGCTTCCACAATGCTGCGATTTCGCACCTCAGGGCGGTTGCAAAATGTGCAATTAATTTGTGCGTCGATCTGTTTAGCTCCGGGGTGCGTCTGGCCAGCAGAAACACCCAGGGGTCCAAAGGGATCGTGCGCCCGAGAATTCTCTGAAGCCAATTCCTGATCTCATCCCAAATTGGGAGTATCTTGGGGCAACCCCACAGCATGTGTAGCAAGTCTGCCTGTTCCTCACATTGTTTGGGGCACAATGGGGAGTAATTCCTGACAAACTTAGACAATCGTAGTGGGGTCAGATACCAACGCATCAGGACTTTATACTCATTCTCCTTTAATGTGGTGCAAATGGAGCTCTTAGATGCTGCTGTAACAATAGAGTTCCAGTCCTCGTCCTCTAGTGTCTCCCCTAAATCTCTCTCCCATCTGGTCCTGTAGCTTAGTGTAACGTCCTCGTCTGTCGCTGGGCAGACTACCTCTCTATATATACCAGAGATAAGTCCCCTGGTATCTGTGTCCCCTGGAACAAAGCTGTTCGAAATTTTGCCGAGTACTCAGCATTATCACTTGGGGCATATATATTTGCAACAGTGAGAGGTTGACCCTGTATTTCCCCTAGAATGATCAAGTACCGGCGGTTTTTGTCTTTTTTGACGGTCTGGATTGTTATTGGTAGTCTATCATGAAATAATATAGCTACACCTCTTTTTTTCTTTTTAGCGGAGGCCGTGAACCATTTTTTATATTTATAGTCAATGTATTTCGGGAAGCTGTCTTTGGAAAAGTGTGTCTCTTGTAGCATTAGTATGTCCAGGTCAGTCTTTTTATAGTCCGTCATGGCCAGCTTTCTCTTCCCTGGGCTATTAAAGCCTTTCACATTATGTGAAAGGATCACAATTTCCCTACCCATGTGTGGATATCCAAACCTTTATTTTATCGCTAGCCTTCTGGGACGTCCCGATGAGTGCCCTGCACGATACTTCCTTTCTCGAGCTCCGGCTTGTGCTTTCCATATTTCTTGACTGCAGCCGAGGGAAACAAAGGGAAACACACAGGGGGAACACAAAGACACTTATCACAACACATAAAATCAACTTTACTGAACATCCGGCAAATGGGGGAGATCCAACTCCCCCACTCGCCCTCTCTGCCTCTCCTGGGCGTTCAGCCTGGGCGGAGTCCGGGATTGCCCTCCCTCCCCCTCTACCGCCCCTCATGGCTGGCCCAGTGGGGACTTTCATGGGCCACATATAGGGTATCCCCCCTGTGCCCATGTGGAGACTCATGCTCAAGGCAGGTGCGGAGGGCAGCGCCCTCCCCCCCCCCTCCCTCTTTACCTGAGCTAAGTTGAGCCGCAAACCAACTTCGTCTCAAACTTATTTTTAACATTAACCCGTTAACTATGCATGGTCGACTTCCCTACTCTCCTGCCGCCGGTACTTCGTCCTACTGTATTTCTACTCTGCCCCCACATCTGCGTCCAGCAGCTTTAATGCCTAACAGCCTCCTATTACCCTATGTATGCCTTCTGACCTTCCCTTGAGGACATTTATGTACCGCTGCGTTCCCTATTTTTTGGGTGTTGCAGACCCCTTCTATTCTATCGCTTGTGGACCCGCTGCATCCTATTTCCATGTGAAGCTCTTGGTGGGGGGGTTACTGTTCGTGTCTTGGCCTCTCCTGCCCATTCCTCCTTTCTAACCTTTCACATTCCTGTCCCCTTCCCCTGTTATTTATCTCTTCTCTACTACTCTATCGTTTGTGCCACTCTAATTCCGCTCCCTTAGTCCTTGTCTGGGACCTCTCATGTCCCTCTCTACTGCGGTTCGGGTTCCTAGCTGCTGTCAGAGTGCGTCCATGTTTTACTGCCACTTCCCACGAGATCCCGGCTGCTCCCGTCGCCTCCAGATGACAATCCGTGATTTTGCCTCTCTGCCTCCTCCAAGATGGCGTCCGCTACATTTCCTGTGACGTCCTTCCGGTGGACGCCATTTTTCCTGGTGAAGCCCGCGAAAGAAGACGTCTCCTCACCAGGTCTCCCGCCAGGGTAGGTTCTGCTTCCGGGAAGATGCCATGCGGTCTAGCTGTTGCCGCAGCGCCATTTTGGTCGTCATGCGTTCCACCGCCGTCCGCCATACTGTCTCCGGGTAAATGCTTTATGTTGGGGTTTTTTGCTTTTGTCCTTTCCCTCTTTTTTAGGGTTATCGAGAGTTTCTTCGGGTTAAGGCTCGTGTGGGAGTTTCGCTTTTTAATTCAGAGTTCGTATCGGCTGGGGATTTCGGTTTAAGGTGAATTTCCTTGGGAATGTCGAAACAAGGTTCCAAAACCGGGCAAACTGTAACCAAACAACTTTTATTTTTAGTGTGTGTGCACTAGTGTATAGTTCAGTTCCCTTCGGTGTCCACCGGGTCTCGGCTGGGTTTGGACGCACCGGCTGTCCTCCATTCCGTCTCGTCCGGTTGGTCTCTCCTGGGGCTTCTTGCTGGGCCCTATTTCACCCCCAGTTTGTTGAAGAAGTCCTCGCTTTCTTCGATTTCCCTCATAGAGATGGCCTTCCCGTTTTTTATTACCAGCAGGCCAAACGGGAAGGTCCATCTGTAGCCGATCTCCCGGTCTCTTAACACTTTGGTGACGGGTTGTAGCTTCCGTCTTCTGGCCAGGGTGACCGGAGAGAGGTCTTGGAACAGCTGCATGGATGTTCCTTCAAACCTGCAGGAGCCTTCAGCCTTAGTTTTGTGGAAGACCACATCCCTGGTCTTAAAGTGGTGTAACCTGGCGATCACATCACGCGGCTGCTCCGTCGCTATGGGGCGGCTTCTGAGGGCCCTGTGGCATCGGTCCATCGTTAATTCGGCAGCTAGCAACTCCGGGAGCAGTGATTCTAGCCACCTGGTCACGAATCCCTCTACATCGGTGATGGCCTCAGGGATGCCGCGGACCCTAATATTGTTGCGACGATCCCTGTTCTCCGCGTCTTCTTGCCGGTCCGTGAGTTCATTGATTTGCGCCTGCATGTATGCTGCCTTTTTGTCGGCCTTTTTTATGTGCCTTGAGGTGGTCACCATTTTATCTTCTAGGGCCCCAGTTCTTTCCCCTAGGCCGTGTACCTCCTTTTTCAGATCCTGCATCTCTACATGAATTAGCGCCTTCATGTCCTGGTAGAGCCGGTCAAAATCACACCGGCGTACCGGTTGCAGTGCCGGCTCTCCTGGGGGGGTCTACCTCCCTTTCTGATTCTGAGCCTGCTGCTTATTCCGGCGCCATTTCTGCTCCGGCGCTCCGTGAGGCAGGTCAGCCGAGATATCTTCGGAGATCTCCCTCCTTCTTCTTTTTGGGGTTCATCGGGGCCATCGCAGGGGTTGCCGCCGTTCTTCTGTGTTATTTTCTAGTTTTTTTAACGGGTCGTTTGCAGCTTTTTTATTGCTTTTTGGGAGGTGGGGGATGGAGCACTAAGTTATGCTGCCATCCACTTCAGCCTTGCGCATGCGCCTCGACAATTGTGTCTTTATTAAAATCTTTGATTAAAAAAATAGAAGTAAAAAATAAATGCATGAATGTTTCACTATTAACCTTTAAGATCTGCTAGATTGGCGTATGTTACGCTGAGTACAGCTAGTAGCTATTGAAAGCACCTTATTGTCTCAATAACTCTCATATCCTAATCTTTCCAATTCTGAAACATCTACTTGTGTACAAATGCTAAAAACTGCCACAAATGGCAACTCCAGGAAATGACTATAAACGTCTTAAGTTTTTATTTTATTTTTTATTTATTGAAGGTTTCCCCGTCATTTTTCTTTTTAGAACTGATTTTGTGCTATCAGAAAGTTAGGCATTTTCATCTCGCTTCTCTTAATGTCAATGTCTTTGCTGCAATTATTCCCCAAGAATCATCAGTTTGTGATTTGGGGAGTGTCCTTCGGAGGAGTCAGAGAGAAGCCTCACGATGCATGTGCATATTACAACCAGGTGCATCAAGGTCTCTGTGTCATTGTTTCTGTGCATTAAAAAAATTTTGTCTTAACATTCAGGGTCAGATATAAAAAACTTGATGAACAAACTTCTTATATTTTACTAACATGCAAGAGGAAAATAGAAAAATTTAATTGTTCTGCATCAAAACAAAGTTTTTTTAAATGTAAATTCCTATTTAATGTAATGTCAAGCCGCTAGCGAACAGTTTAACTCTAGTCAAATGAATGGGACTAAAATCTCCTCCAGCACGGGGAAGACTACTTCACAGGGCCATAGGTATTCTGCAGCTATGCCAACTGTCTTTACTTATGTAGACTCGAAATTAGGTATGTACAGTATATATACTATGTCTATACATTATTCTAGTCTATTACTCCTATTCCATATGCTGTGAAGCTCTCTTCCATGGGCTGGAGAAGAGTTTAAATGAACACGGGGAGGGTGGCATCACAGGAGATGCAATAGGTGCATTCTTTGAAAGGTGTAGGCTAATCTCAACAGCCGTAGGCCTCGGATATAGTAGGTGCGCGCGCGAGCGCATGGCATCGCGTGCGCCTGCCACAGAGGCGATCCGTGGCCTAGGGGATCTGGAGGAGACGCCACTGAGAGGCACCTCAGAGGCATGCCGTGATGTCACGTGTGCGATTCGGACTCATTGGCTGAAGCGCGCACGTGACCCGGCCGTCACGCGACAAAAGCAAATGCACGGTCGCGAACTCTATGGCCTGCCTCATAGAGGCACGGCCTTTTGTTGGCACCGAGCGCACTATCGCGCTAAGTATGGATGCGGCCTTATTATGCTTTCCGACACAGCAGAAGTGGAATTGCTCCATTTGGCCATGACCGCAATATTTCTTACTGGCAACATTTAAAATCTTTAAAAAGACTCAGTGTTGTCTGCGTGATCTAATCATACTGAATGGCCATGATTGCCCCTTTTTCAATTAAAATAATTGCTGGCCAGGTATAGAGTAACGGGTTTCGAGAAGAATACCCTTCCAAGATTGCTTATTAACAGAACTGCGTGAGCTGTCACACAACCTGCAGTAACTAGTAAAATTCAGCATATCTTGGCTTTTAGAAGAATCTCAGTTGGAAATTAGAATTTTGGAAGACACTTCTCATTACTGACAGCAGGTAGGCACGCTGGTAAAATAGCTTCCCACATCAAGTGTGTAATTATCTGGATTCCAAACCATAAACATTTATTTATGGGTGTTAACAACTCTTTGGAGCCCATATTTAAAAGGCTGGAAAAACAGGATTTGAGTGGCAGTTTCTAATCCAACTTCAGCTTTGAGTTAGGTCTCCTGTTTGCTCAAAGGAGCAATATATACACCAAATTCATCTTAATTCATGTAAATATTTCCTATTAACTCATAAAAAGCCCCTTTCTATTTTTCCATGCAGTCTCAAGAACTGGCAAGTCTACCAACAAAGCAGCATGCCAACAACATTGAAACCTATATTTACAATAAAAAATAAATCTTAGGTGTGTCCCAAGTGTTAGAATAAGGCATGTGAAGTGTATATCTGAAGACAAGATTCTATATATTATGGGTAAGGAAGTTCATGGGAAGCCAAAGTAGCAATAACAGGTCATCAACCTTAGCCAGCGCTTTCTCCAAATCTACCGACGGCTTAGTCCTGGGAGGTAGTGACCATTGGAGTAGGTAACTAAGTCTAGAAGCTATGTAATTTCATTTAAAGTCTGGTAGAACCATACCACGTGCCTGATGTGGAAGGGTCATTAATGATTTTTTAATTCTCGGCTTTCCGCACTCCAAACAAATCTGGAGATAGACATTTCTAGATCTTTAATTGCCTGAAATGGTATTGAGACCAGTAAGACCTGGAATAAAGTGCTCATGGTTGTATATTCATCTTCACTGAATTAATTCTGCCTGTCCATGAGATTGGATAATCTTATCCTTTATTAACTGCTTTAACAGCGCAGGATAGTTACTGTCATATGGCCAGGAGTACGCAAAGTTTCTTACAGGCGCCCCCCTGTCTCCTCTCCCCTCCGGCTCGTGCCCCCCTCCCCCCCTCTGGCTCGTGCTCCCCTCCCCCCCCCTCCAATCCCCCCTTCTCCCCCCCTTCTCTCCCCCCTCCCCCCATTGTCTCCCCCCCTCCCCCCCTCCCTCCCTCCCCTCCTCTCCCCCCTGCCCTCCCTCCCCTCCTCTCCATATCCATATCAATGGATATTTGAAAAATGTTCCAATCAGTTAGAGTATAATGTTGAACTTTATATTGTTACACAAAGTGAACCAGTAGATCAGTGATTTCTAACCTTTTTTGTTTGGAGGAACCCTTGAAGTATTTCAAAAAATCTCGGGGAACCCCTATCTGGCTGACACATAATAGGTTCGACATGGGTCAGTCACAAAATTTCACACCTCACAAGCCACCTCTTTTCCCCACAATCTACCCATGTATTTCTCTCCCATCCGTCTCACTAACTCTCCCCCCCTCCCCGCCTTGCATGTATTTATCCCTTGCGTCTCCCTCTTACTCCCTCTTTTCCTCACTCCCTCCCTCCCACCCCTTCTCTCACTCGCCCCTACCTTCCGTCAATTACCCCACTCTCACTCAATCCACCGTATAAAATACATACCAAAAAACTCCACCACCAGGGGGGATGGGGGGTCTGTGGTCCGTATGAGGAACCCCTGAGACTGCTTCAAGGAGCCCCAGGGTTCCACGGAACCTTGGTTGGGAATCACTGCAGTAGATGATGAGGATAGAGATCTTGACGAAAGAGACTTGACCATCAAGTGGGGTTTCCAGTTGGTTGATTGTCAAGGGGGCTGCTGCTTCACAGGATAACCACATCCAAAGGAAGAATCTAGGCATAAAGAAGAAGCGTGTGCTCCCATAGTGCGATCAATTTTATGTAGAAATAGATGAAAATGATCGTTGTGCACAAGGTGCACTAAAAAGTACTAGCATAGATATCAAACAAATAAACAACAAGTTTAAGAACGAATGAAACAATAACAATCCAGGAGCTGATAAAATGTGCCCTTACTTAGCGCCGCTAGTTCATAAGCATGAACTGGAAGTCCTTTCCCAGTATTTTAGAACTCCCCAGCGGTGACTAATGTCGCAGCGTGACAGCGTCTGTGTCCCGCGACGCCTCGTTAGACACTCAGTATCTCATCATCTTGGCGTCTGGCGGCTGCCTCACCAAACACTTCCAAGGAAATGTCCTCGAACTCCGTAGCTTGGGGGGGTTTCGGCGTCAGTGATGTGATGCGTAATGAGCATCTCAACGTGTTTTGTTGCCTAGCAACTTCATCAGGGGACCCTGGTTACTAGTCTGGTTAGCGTGTACCAAATATATAAGGGCCGGGGAAAGTTCGAGAAGTTAGATTCTAGGAGGACAAAAGTAGAGGAGCCTCGGGGAGAGTGGATAAGTAAATGTTTATAAAGTAATAGCGTAGACCAGGCCCCCCTGTTTATTATGTTGTAGATAGTGACAGTACCCTTTAAGCCAGGATCCCAGAAAAAGACTAAGGGAGTCCAAAATAAGTTTTGAAGCAAGCAAACAGTATGCCACATAGGGGCTCAGCAACGAGGACTTATTGGTGACGACGCATCGGCTCTAAGTCGTCTTCGGCGGCAGGGGACTAGCAGTTCCTGCACCGACAAAAGGTATTGGGGTCACTTGTACAGGACCCGCTAGGAGTCCCAATGGGACGCATTACTCATCCAGTAATAGCATTACTGGGATAATACAGATGGGTATCCCGAACAGAAGAAAGTGGGGGGTCCGGGTCTCAGAACAGTTACGCAACTCAGAGATATACCTCCATCTGAGTGTTAAGGGTGGGCATTCATGGAAACCCATAAAGAATTGATAACAATAAAGAAATAAACATTACAAGGTTGTATAAAGTGTGGTGTGTGTTGCCTGGGAACCTGAATAAAAGACCGATGTATGATAAAAGTTCCTGGCGCCCATTATTCTACAACCTTGCTACCTCATCGCCCAACCGCCTGAATCCAGCCCCTGAGTCAAGGTAATCCATGCGGAGTAGCCATACATAACACACCGATGTAATTTCCCTAGAAGCCGGGCAGGGAGGGTTACAAATAAGGAGTCATAATTTGCTTGGCCTCTAAGATTACCATAAAGCAAAAATAGTTGCATAAATATAGCAAGGCCCGATACAATAATGTATCTATCTTTAGAGCAACAGGGTTTTTGTTTGTAACTTTACTTTAATTCACACCTTTACAATTCTCTTTGTTCCATGCATAAATCATGAGGGACATATTGTCAGCATTAGATATAAAGTAACAAGGCTGGGATAGAATTCCACATTAGCTGTACAATTCAAATCTATTTTCTAAATGGATGAAGCTAGAAACTGCTGCTCGTTCTTGTAATTCTGGTTACATACAAGCCTATAAAAATCAGGTTTTTATTTCTGCATAAAAATATATAATACATTTGAGCCAGAATTAAGAGTAAATGAAAGGGTATGATTGGAAAGATGACATTATAATTTCTCAGTCTACATCTGTCACTCGTGTATACGGTAGCACAGATTCTAAGCTGCTCTGTCCGTCTGTTTAATAATCTATGTCAATGTATTGAAAAAATAAATAAATGTGATTTTAAAGGGACTGTCCCACTTAGCGCATGACAAATTAAAATAGACATTTATTGTAATTAGTTTCCTTATAATCAAATGTCCATCAGCCCCTCCCCCTTGCATGACTGACTGAGGTACTATGTGTTGCCATGCTGATTTTCTCATTTCCACAAAGAATCTCTCTGACATAACACCTGAGTCGCCCCAAAGGTGCCAGCAATTGGTGTCTTCCGAAGGGCAGCCAAAGGGTGTCAGCCGTTCGCTGATGTTTGGTAATGTTACAGCTGCTCTATTGCTTCTGTTACCCACCGGAAGGTAAAAGCAACATAAACAAATTATTTTATAGTATAAATCTGCATTTTTGGTATGACAGTATACCATGTTTTCCAGTGTAGTAGAACAGGAAGTGTGCCGGTTGCCAGATTTGAATTCTTTTAAAGCAGCAGTCCAAACTGACGTTTTTTTTTTTTTTTCTCTCATAAATACAATCTGCACAATGATAAGTAATTAGCTAAGTTGCCGATCGATCCGTTCTCCTGGGATCGATCGGCGAAGATTCAGCTCGGGGGGTTCACTAAATGGCTGTCAGTGCAGCAGAAGAGTACCAAAGATGCAAAGTTCTGTGGGAAAGATCATATGACCAGACAGTCACTAGATACAATTGGTTCACTGCTAGAGAGAGGGCAAGGCTCAAAAAGGGGAATGTCAGGGCTTGATTCAGACGAGGAAGGGGATGCGACTTTGTAAATGGTTGCTATAGAAACAAAAAAATGTGTGTTACATTATAATACAATGTCATTCAGAGTTGTTCTTTTCTTCTTTTTTTAATGCTACAAGTATTTTCTCATAGTACAGAACTGATTTATTAAAAAAAACACATGTAGGATATTGCTTGGTCTTCAGCTTTAAGACAGTGAAGAAGTAAAAAAAAATTGTAATTCTACAGGAGGGCAAAGGTGAAGGCAGCCGCTATTGTTACACTGCGGCTATTCTCAGGCGGCTCAAAAGCTCAGCAACTGTTCTCCTGACTCCCGCCCAACCACTGCTAATAGAAACCATTATCCATTTTGTAAGATGTTTTTAAGGTTGTCAATATATCCATACATATTAAATTAGTAATGGTGTGAACCCTCAGGGCCGCTGGCAGATTTCCCGGGGCCCATGACTAGGGTTAAGAGTTACGTCCTCCCCCCTGTGTCGGCGGTATTACGAGCCCCCTCTATTTCCACTCCCTCTTCCCATGTCTTTCTCTTCCCTCCGTCTCACTCCCTCTTCCTCACTCACCCCACTCCCGCCTCGCATGTATTTATCTCCCCTGCGTCTCTTACACCCTCTTTTCCTCACTCCCTCCCTCAGTCCCTCTCCTCTCACTCGCCCCCACCTTCCGTCAATTGCCCCACTCTCACTCAATCCCCCACCACAAAATACATACCAACCCCCCCATTCCATATTAAAAAGACCCCCACTCCCCGCATTCCATATTAAAAAGACCCCCACTCCCTCCAATTCCCTATTAAAAAGACCCCTACTCCCCAATACATATAAAAAGATACCTACTCCCCAATACATATGTAGCACCTTTTCCCCCACCCTAAGTGAGATCATGTAGCTACCGGTGTATTCTGGTGCGGGTGTATATCTGTTAGGTAGAACAGAAGGCCTGAGATCTCTGCTGTGGTATAGGGAGACATCAGGACAGGCTCACAGGGAAGCTTCTTCGGTCAGCGCAGCGTTTACAGCCCAGGAGGATCCTGGTGCAGCAAGGATGAACCTCATAGGCAACCCTTGTTGTGGTCTAACAATCCAAACATCACACCAGAGATGGTATAACTGGAGTTTATTGGGTACATCATAGATATTACAGGTTCCATTCCCTGAAGGCAGTACCCCGGGCTTGAGGCCCTGAGCACCTCTCCTCAGCATACCTTACCTCCTAACAGTGCAAGGCCTCAGCCCACTCCTGTCCAGGAGAGACTTACTGCTGTGTCCTCATAGCTCATAGCTCAGAACTAACTCCCAGAACCCTTAGGTCTCAGCCAGGGTGGCGATTAGCGGGCGGGCGCGCTCACGCTGGCCGCTATGAAACACATTGAGGCAGTGTGTGTGGCCAGCATGAGCAAGCACCTGTGCCTGCTCGGCACTTAGCTGCTTACAGAGCAAGCAAATTTGAATTTGTCATCCGCAAACGCACCACGTGAGCGGTTTGCCCAATGAGGGCAAATCAGCTCCGTGACATCATGGCCACACCCACCCGAACCTAGTCGGCCACAAATCTCCCGGCCGAGCAGGCAGCGTGACGTCACCGAGTATGAGCGCCAGCGTGCTCACTCCATGCCTGGCCGCAACCTTACTCTAACATCTAGAGGGAAACCCCCTCCTTCCCAGGGGAGTGCCTCGTAAGCCGGCCTCCTATCAGCCCCCCCTTGTAATACCAGGCTACTCCTGAACTTTATTAGGTACACACATAACAATACAACCAGGCCCTGCAGGGTTTGTTCCCAACACTGCCCACTCTTTACTGGGACTTACAGTGCTAGAGGGGCCAGAGAATTCGTAGCCCAAGGGGACTTGGCTACACATATAAAAAGACCCCCACTCCCCCCCCCCAATACATTTAAAGACCCCACTCCTACCCCAATACATATAAAAAGACCTCCACCCACCAATACATATAAAAAGACCTCCACCCACCAATACATATAAAAAGACCCACACTCCCCCCCAATACATATAAAAAGCCCCCCCCCCCCATACATATAAAAAAAAGTAGACTTACCTTGGGGATGGTTAGGCCGGGCCCCGGCTCTCTATCGGCTGCAGGCCTCCTCACTGTTTCCCACACCGAGCTTCTAAAGCCACAGCTTACTTCCGGCGCACTGACGTCAGAGGGGCCCGTCGCGCACCGCCAGAGGTTGGAAGCTCGGCGTGGGACACGTAGTGAGGAAGAGGCCTGCATCTGATGGAGAGCCGGGGCCCGGCCGTGAACGGCAGCCGGGCCTGGCCAGAGCAAATTTTCAGTGCCTGCCCCCCCACAGTCACTGGGTCCGGTACATTTGTGCCTTCTGTCACCCCGTCAGTGGCCCTGCCAACCCTACAGCACAGTGTGTGGGCGAAACAAAAGAGAGATTACCTCACAAGCATAAACTATAGGATCCAAAATAAAATAAAACCAAGTATTATTGTTACCGGCCAAAATGTCCCAGATTATTCGTACCTCTTAGAATATTTTACAAATTTTGATGGCAATCCTGTATTGCCCTTATCTCCTTGTCCTTATTAGGCTGAAGGAGTAGCTTATTTGTCATTTGTCACTAGGGTTGCCAAGTGGCTTCTCCAAAAATGCTGGACACAATGGTGAAAGGTGCAACAAGCTCGAAACACACACACCTCTCCGTTCCATGCGGTTTCCTCCTATCTTTGGTCCCACCCACAGGGGCCTGACATCTCCTCCTGATTGGCTGCTGCTGCTGGGCAATGCAGCCAATCAGGATGGACGAAGCTGCCCAGCCCCTAGCAACGGCCCTGCTCAGGGAAATCCCACAGCCCCCGAAGCCGTCAGGTCACTGTCCAGAGAGGTAATACACACACACACATACTGTATATACATATACACAGTATTACCTCTAATTTTTTACTGCACAGAGTGTCCAAATACAGGCCAGTCCGGTTCAACACTGGACACCTGGCAACCTTGTCTCTGTCTATGAAGTGAGTGAACCCAGTTTGAATGTCCTGTCAGTTGACCTATGGCAAAATCACTTTATCTTCCCGTGCCTCAGGCGTCAAAATTAGATTGCAAGCGCTTTGAGGCAAGGACTAATTGTACCTGCGAGATTCTATGTAAAGTGTTCTGTACACTTTGAGATTTGTAAGGAAAATGTATTTTTATATGCCCAATTAAGTGATTAACTGAAACATACCCTCCTGTTGGGTACTGTTTTTTATTTTATTTATTTATAAAATGTTTTAGCAAGATATAATACATTGAGAGTTACCTCTCGTTTTCAAGTGCACTATGACTTGGGCACAGAGTTATGAGGATAATTCATGGTTACATTAAATGAACAGAGGTTACACATTGAAGTTACAGATATTTCAGGATAGTTAGAGATAACATACTGTATGATTATGCGTGTATGTAACAGTTATTTAGCTACTCAGCAGCCGGTACTGTTTCTATTTTGATGTAATGTTCTTATTAAACCAGCCGTACTTATTGTAAATATTCAGAGGATTATATGGAATGTATCACTTTTTTAATGTACTGTATACATAAATACACATACAACCAGAAACACAAGGGCTTTACTGTGTAAAATGATCTTTGAATATAATAAATTACATGTGTTACTTGCATCCCTCATTGACAGGGGAACTAAAGATCCCTGTGCCCCATGTTGGAGTTTCTGTTAAACTGTAGTGTTTAGGTCAGATAAACCACAACAAATTAGGATTCCTGTGTTTTCTGACAATAATTGAGAGAGCCTCAGTGTTTCCCTCCTCGAATACCTGGCTGCAGGCACGGTATAAAGTACAAAGAGTGCTTCGGTGCATTTCTTTTTAATCAAGTATGTATCTCTTAAAGCAGCAGTCCAATCTGCCAGGTTTTATTTATGTGTCCCTTTAATATGTGCATCAATGCAATTCACACAATGATAAGTAATTAGCTAAATTGCAGATCGATCGGCGAAGATTCGGCTCGGGGGTTCACTAGATGCAAAGTGTACACATCCGTGTACACGCAGCGCGCGCCCGTGATCTGCGCTATTTAGGTTTGGGAACCAACGCGCTGGTGTAGCGGGGGTTGCCTGGCGTGGTAGGAGGTGGGGACAAGCGGCGCGGAGGAAACTGCGGCGGTGGAGGTGAGTGGGGAGCATGCCGACGGCGGCGTGGCTCCCTGAGCCTCACAGGCGGCACCAGGAAAAAAATAAAATAGTCACTATAACTTATGCGTACATTTTTTTCTTGAGTTTTTCTTATACCAACAATGTTTGCATATTTTTTATATCTCCCCTCCCCATCCAGAGAAGGGGAAACAGAATCCCAGTAACAGGCCTTGAGGGGGAGAAAGGAGACTCTCTCCCCCTCTCTCTATCAGTCTTCCCCCTCTCTCTCTATAATTTCCCCTTCTCTTTTGTTCACCCTCCCACTGTCTTATTCTTCCCCGCACCACCCTGTCTTTCTCACTCTTCCACTCTCCCCCACGTCTAGCTCTTTATCTCTCTCCCAAACCATACACACAATATCCCCTCCCCCCCCCCCCCCCAATGCACACACGATACCCCATTTCACCACACCTTCCCTTGGTGGCAGCCTTCGTTGCTGCATGCCCACGAAAGTTGCGCCCTAATTCCAGGCCCACATCAGTGAGGACGGGGCACGTATTTGCGGGGGGAAATGAAGGCCCGGCAGGCATCAAATGCCCGGCAGTCGGACGCAACTTCCAGCACCGGCCGGACTCCCGCAGCCGCCGGGCACCGGAGTTTTCCCAGCTTCCCCCCCCCCCCCCGGTCGGATGAGCGGGTGCGGGCCGCATAGCGACACCTTGCGACATTCCTGGCCATTTTGCATCAACCGCCACTAAATTAAAAAAAAACTTGGCCGGATGTACGCAAACCCTCGAGATATCATATTTATAGCCAGTAGTGGGCACGAGCATTGCCAACACCCCCAATACAGGGAGTCCTCGCTATCCAACGTTTCACTTTACAACAAATGGCATATCCAACGCTTTACAATGCAACCCTACAGGCCATTTTTCGACGCCGGAATGCGTTATCCAACGCTCACCGCCACTGATTAACATGGGACTCACTTTACAACGGTTTCACTATCCAACGCTACTTCCAGAACGGATTCCGTTGGATAACCGAGGACTGCCTGCATAGTTTTTTTTCCCCATTGTTATGTATAGTATTTGCTGATATATTGTCCTATATGTAAACTCTTATCAGGGAGAATAGAACAAGGGGGATCTATTCACCTTATATTTGGTTGGGTTGAAGGTTTTCTCACAGATCGATTGTGAAAAAGTACATTTTCAGCCTATTCTCAATGCCTTATTAATTTGTTTCCATTATTTAGGAATCATTGCCATACTTTGAGACATTGCTTGCCTTTCTCCAGCTCTGAAATTGCCGGTTTGTGTTGGCTTCAAATATTCAATTGAAATAAGGTATTAAATATGATTTGTATTTTGTTCTGGTCTATGTGTTATTTATGTACATATTTAGTTATGGTTGTACCAAAATATGTGAGGAGGAGACCACAATTTGGTGGCTACCTCAATATCTTGTAAATAAGACTCATTAACAATGAGTGCCACTGCACAAGCCTGTCAGATGCCATCCACTCCTAGCCTCCCTCATCTATAATTCACACCCTGCCATGTTGGAAAGAAAAAAAGGCGGGGCAATAATTCAGCGCGAGCAACCATGTTACCGCGGCAACTAGACCCTCCCCTGCATCTACCTCACCAACAGGCAGCGGTTTCGCATTCGCCAACTCCATCCGCCAATCATTTTCGTCCAACTCCCTCGAGGAGGGTAGGGGAGCCGGAACGCCGCCCACCGCTTTGCAGCTGTCAATCAGCCGACGTCAGCGTGGGCTCTGCAGGTGCAGGGAGAGAGCTGCTGCATTGGTGCAATAGGAGCTGAGCAAAATACAGAGAGGAGAGGTAAGGGAGAAAACACCTTATATGATGCTATTTTGGCTGCCCGTGTTATTTTGCAATGACCAGCGGCTGGGGACTACAATATTGCATGCAAAATACAGGGACCGGGGTTTGCATATCTTGCCATTGCTTTCAATACATGGTTATGGCTGCAGAAATGTGCAATATGTAACCTTCAATTGTCATGGAAAAGATGCAGAGTGCATCTCATCCCCAAGTACTGTACATTGCTAGCATTAACAACGCCTGTTAAATGCAATGCATCCAATATGCTTTTTAATGAGTATATGTATTATTTATTTTTTTGCACATTTACAAATATGCATTCAGGATGTGATTACAGCTAAAATAAATCCCCATTTGCATTTTCCTTTTTTCCTCTGTGCTTTTCGCTGGCTCTGATGGAGGAGGATGATGGGGGAGGGAGGAAAGTGTTGATTCATTGGTCAGCATCCATTTCAGCAGCCTTCTCTGCACACAGCACCCTACACCCTGTATTAAATGCACAGACCCCATTCAATTATTAACAGGATCATTCGTTTGCACGAAGAACCCCCACCCCCTTATTTTGGTTTTAAAATAACAATGCTGGCCCCATTTCCAATCCATAATTTTATTTTGTATTGAAAAATATATATATATAAATATGTAGATAAGTATTTGTCTGTGTGTGATATATATTCTAGAACAGGTACATTTAGACATGAATGTCATGTAAATTTAAAACATTTGTTTTAGATAAATATATTTGGTTTTATGTATTTATCTGTTCAGATAGGAATAGAGCATTGCAATAATTAGCGCAGGGTGTATCTGTTGTAATGAGTGATGGGCATAAAAACCATCTGTGCATTTTAATGGGGTCTAAAAGAAGATTTGCCGCCTGGTCAGTAACAGAGGACATCAGGAGATATTACTGCAATGTCATTTTTTTTTCTCGCGTTATTTTCTTCTTTGTTTTCAATGGTACAAGGACGCTGCATATCAAATATACGTAGGGATATTTTTAAACAACATTTTGGTGTTTAAACGAAAAGGAAAAAAAAAGACTGAATAATTTCAGTAGGTAATGTAATATAGCCTATGTGTTTTTCCCTGATTATTTTAACTCTTCCGTTTCCTTTTTTTTTCCTGATATGTATCTTTTTATATTTTCTAAAATAACTTTAGACCATATTGAAATGCCAAGATCCATTGCTGTCAAGGCCCAGAGCCCCAACAATGTGTGATGTTTCGGGTCAGATGGTTACATTTTGATAGAAATGGTGACAATAATTCTGATTTTAGACATTGAGGCTCCATTGATGTCAGTGTAGGTTTTAATGTTGCCTTTCTTTCTTTCTTTTTAAAAGCAAAAGAGGGACATTTGCAATGCATTATAGAATATGATCATCAATGTAATTATTATTATTATTATTTGTAATCTGGTGGCATTCAGTTGCTCTATATAATCCTTATAATTTAGATTGCAAGCTCTTTGGGTAGGGACTCCTTTTCCTCATGTTACTTTTTTGTCTGAAGCTCTAATTCTCATTGTGTTATATTATGTTGCATGTATTACTGCTGTGAAGCGTTATGTAGATGAATGGCGCTATATAAATAGACATACATACAGTACATGTATCTGTACACACACATTTCCTTATATCTTGACCTGACTACACAATCCTAACGGCAGAGGGTTAAAGCATCGTCCAAACATAGCAGAGGCACAATACCAAAACACAATGAAAAACAGTAGCATGATTTTTTGTTTATAAATCACACATTTTATTCTAACGCATTGTTTTCTATCAAATGTATTTTCTAGTCCATTTACATGGGTTGCAGTAAAGATGTCTTATTACCTTGACAGCTGTAAGGCCCTTTTGCCACTGTAGGGGTTAAGAGGCGAGGCTCAAATAGTTAAAGTATTATCTGGGGGGTATATGATATTGAAATGGGTTAATTTCCACGTCCCTTGTTTTCTCCCTTTTCATGGACCAGTATCACCGCTCACTTAAAATATTGGAAATCTCTTAACAAAGTAATTGAATTCCTTAAACAGATGCCGTCGTGCTTAATGTGCAGTTTGTGATTCATTTGTTAGAATTCTTTACCATAATGTACAGTAGTACCGTGTCTGATTTCCCCTATATAGTTTTTCACTGATTTCCCGCCCCCCCAACCCCCCATTCGCTTTGTAACATCGCCAGACTTCAAGAACATTATCAGAGTAGCTAAGGATAAGACCTTTTTCTCGAAGTCTCTTTGCAGTCGACATTGAAAACAGCTTGGTGGAGCAAAGTGGGAATAAACAGCAGCGGTTGCCATGTAGATAATCTACTGCAGGCTTCAGGCCTTTAAAAAAAAAATGCTTTTAATGGTCATCAAATTGAGCTCGCTTTGAAGATAGGTCATATTTGACTCATCCATCGCACGCACACAGTTTCTTGCCAAATCCTGTGCTTCTACCTCTGTAATATATGACACTCCGACTGTACCCGTCTACAAGTAGTGTACCTGCTTGTACCGGTTCCCTGTGAAAAATGGCCAATCAGACTTCGATGATACTGATGGGCTGCCTGCGTGGAATCGCTCTATAGCCAGCATATCAGCCAATGCTGCGGCTGCCAGGAGGAGGGAGGAAGGGGAAAGAGGGGTGCTGATGTGCGCCTGCAGCCTTTGGTCCCTCTGCCACTACCTGTCCTGCCTGCAACTTGGGAGGTACGGTAAGGGTAAGAGGCTGTTTTTTTTTTTTTTTTTTTTTCTTCAATGTATTTGTAAATGTTTTAGGTGTGTTGGGGTGGATGTTTTTGAAGCGTGGGGTGTGTAATGGACCCATGTGTACCTATTTTAATCTGGGAAATGTTGGAGGGTATGCAATATCACCAGACTCTGCACGTTTCTCAACCCAAAAATGAACCACATTTTAAATCCACTCCCTCATAACATCTCTCCTTTTAGCATTTTAAGTGGACTGGACAGGAATTCGAGCTGCCTCTAGACTCCTCTGTCAACACCGCTCCAACTTTTTATGCTTCCCCTCTATACAACTCCTTATACTGTCTGGCAATGTAATCCGGAATCAAGTCTAAGATCCTAGTCCTCTTTACATGCAAAGCAAATATTTCCAGATGTCCAGGTTTGCCTTCCAGTCATTTGGTAGCTCCATTCTGTACATCTCCGAACTCATTCCGAACTCATTCCTAAATACTTCCCCACATGGTTGCTGTTCTTGGTGGTCATCTCTCCTCTGTATAGTGAGACACAAACTCCGCTTTCTTGCAAAGCAGAAGTATTTATTTTATGGAAATACATGGCAAACACAGTGACCGTCTTACAAAGACATGTCAAAGGGCAGTGTTCACATTTTTATATTGCAGTGTAACAGGCAACAGTAAATATAGCGTCAACCAGCATCAATATCAAAAAGCTCTCAAATATCAAAAGCTCACCTTCCCATTTAGTTAAAGCGTATATTAATCCATCATGCCACGTTTTCTTTCACGGCATAATATCATGCACCCTTTCACTCTGCAATCTTCTCTATTGGATCATCTTAAACTTGGTCACTTCTCGTTTTATTGGGTTCTCAACTTCAGTCCTCAAGACCCCACCAGGTTAGGTTTTAAGGATATCTCTGCTTCAGCACAGGTGGCTCAGTTGAAGATTGAGCCACCTGTGCTGAAGCAGGGATATCCCGAAGACCTGTGGGGGGGGGTTGTTTCTTAGCTTGCTAGAATTCATCTTGGTCAAAGTGTTTTTTGCTCTATCCTTAATCGCCTGTCCATTAATTCCTCCTATATTTCGCCTCCGTTCTCCCCTCTGACTTGTGCCCCGCACCTATTGCTTGTCCATCCTTACAACATCACACTCTCCCTCGCCCTTCAAAACGTTTAAAGCTGAAAACTCATCTCTTAAAGGACACCCTTGCATCGTCCTCATGATATCCTTCAATCTCTCCGTCCCTGGCTTTTATCATAACCTATAATATACCCCAGGAAAAAGGACCAGAACCTTTTGCAAAGAAAAATTAATCGGCTTTAACCTCCGGCACTTCCGGGTTGTGGTTAATCCAGGGCAAATGCCTATGTTATACCTGGCAGATTATAAGGGCCCATGCTGTACCAGGTTCATCATTTGGGCACTTTAAAGGTTAAAGAATACGTGAAATAAAGGCTTTTTTTTTTTTTGCCTATAACCTCTCCGATTTCTTCCTACCCAACCCTAATCATTTCATAATCGCAATACAGTTTCCTGTTGACTCCTAAATAAAAATAAGATCAAAGCCCTGCTAACCTTCTGCATCAGTGCATATTAATGCAATAATGTCCTATCTTTCATCCCCCGCATGTACTGTGCTGCGGAACATGTTGGCACTTTACAAATAAATGACAGATACAGTCATATCAAAGAAACTAGATTGTAAATCCTACGATGACATTTTGACTTAAATACAGATTGACCTGTGGGAGGCCACACAGGTGCCCTGTGCAGCCCCGGACCATCACATTTGAGCTGGATTTTTTTTCTCCCCTTAGAGAAAATACACATAATTAGATTCTGCAGAAACATTGTATCTAGTTAATATTGGGTCTTGTGCCAAATCTTTTCCTCTTGAGTATGATTCATGATTCTTTCACTCGCCATCTAATTGGTATCTCGCTCCGTCTGTGGGTTTTGGAGGTTAACTCCTTTGCTGCCAGCAACGCATTGCAGAGTAATATAACATGCAGTGGAGGGGTTAATGTTCTACTAATTTGCTTGCCCCATAAACACTGGTCACTGACCATCCTTGGTCTATTTCCGGGGTGGCCAACTCCACTACTCAAGAAGTCAGGATTTTTAGGATATCCCTGCTTCAGCACAGGTGGCTCAGTCTTTGATTGAGCTGCATGTGCTGAAGCAGGGATATCCTGAAAATCTGACCTGTTGGTAGCTCTTGAGGACTGGAGTTGGCCACCCCATGTCTATTTCATCCTTCCCTGTTTATAGTGTTAATTCTGAGCTGTTAGGCCGCGGCCATGGATGGGGAGGAGGCGTGCACACACAGCGCGATCACAGTGCCTTTTGGCAGTGATCGCAGCTACAGACCGCGAGGGGGCGCGCGGTGGGCGAGGAATCGGTTAAATTTGATTCCACGGTGTGAGGGCGAACCAGCTCTGTGACGTCACCGACACGCCTCACCGTCATGTCTACCCTGGCCACAAATTGCTGGAGCTAAAAAAACAGGTGACGTCACGCGCGCGGTCACCATGGACCTAGCCTTTGTTTCAACAGCTAACGCTCCTATTCAATATGCCATGTTAGCTGCATATTTCAGATCTGGTCAAATAAATGAAGCTGAAATCTTCCTAGTGAGGGGAAGTGAATATATTGGTCAGAGGCCTCTGAGAGAAATGTAATCAAATAGACGCACCATTCAATCAGCACTGCATATTCGTGAGTGGGGGGCAGGTGCCGACCCCTTGCCAAACTTAAAAAATAATTATGAAGCAGCAGTGTGCAGGTAAATGCTTGTATATTTGTGGGTGTTGAAATTAAGGGTGTGGGTGGGGGCTTCTACATCCTTTTTATAGGGTTGCTAAGCCCCCTTGCTGCACTTTTCTGATTTAAGTAAATACAAAATAACAGAAAAAGGAGAGATTGCGACTTTAAAAAAAATAGGGTCTCTTAATGAGTTTAAATACTTGAAACCTAATACAGCAAGTACCCTTATTATAGTGAGACGTGGGTATGCTCAGTTAAGAATGCATCAGCTTGCATCACTAAAGGGCACTGTTGGTTTTGTAGGTTAAAAGGTGCCGGAATTCTAAACTAATAATAATTAATATATGTCTAAACTACAATAAAGAATGCAACTTTACATAAAGTAATTACAAGCATGTATCTCTCCTTTTCCTAATAATCACTATACTGTATAGGGGTTGTTGTGCTGGAACTTATTTACCCTCCTCCGTTACTATTTTCTATGCCGGGGGTGGGCAAGCTATTTTTCAATGTAGCCACAGGGGTGGCGAATTAGGAGTGAAAATCGCCACACCGTGTAAAAATGAAGGTATTATGTTGCGCATGCGAAAATTTTAAACAACACACAATGTTTGAACAAGTTTATAAAGGGAGGAAGGGAGGGGAGCGCGTCACACCGCTGGAGCGCGCTCCTTCCCTACCAAGGAAGGGAAGAGGGGTTGAGGGAGTCGTCGCGGGCCGCACAGGGAGTCCTGGCGGCCCCGTATGTTGTAGTTGCTTAATTCGCCACAGTTTCACTGCAAATTCGCCACAAGGGGCAAATGGCGACAGGGTTGCCCACCCTGGGTCTAGCCCATTGGCTGGCAACATGTGGCCCCCAAACACTGGGAACCCCAGCAGCCCACTCCATAGTGCAGAGGGAGTGGATCGTAGATTCTCCCTGCTCCATCAGCTACCTAATGACTAAATTGCCAAGTGCTAATTACTAGTTTTCAGTGAAAGGAATGGGACTGAATTCATCGGTGACACTCCCACCCATGACTGCAATGGCTGGCATACATACATACATACATACATACATACATACATACATACATACATACAGGCCCTTGAAGGTAGATCCTGTTGCCTACCACTGCTCTAGCCTGTGCCGGATATGAAAGATGCTTCTGCCATATTACGGTTTATTAAATAACTGTGCCCCCTGGTACATCTTTACTGAGGGGAATAATATTTTGCAAACCAGCCAAAATAGAAAGGTCAAAAGGGGAGGGTAGAAATGCGCCAGCTACCTGTGGGCATGAAGGAATCGGCTGCTGCCTTGTCCGTGGGTATCAGAAACACGCAAACGCAGGGACAAGAACTTGGTCTGCCAACAGAGGGCATAGATCTAGATACTGTGGTTGCATTGCTCCAATACATTTTCTGATTTCCTCCTCCCATCTTTCTTTTTGTCGTCGTCTTGGTCTTTTAATTTCCCTTGGACTCTAGTGGAGTACCATATTTGTTCAATGATCATTTCTTCTTGCGATGTCTGGCCCACTGCCATTTCAATTTCTTCACTCTTGTGAGGATGCCAGACTTTTTTTTTGTTTTTGAAACATTCATTCTTTTCCCTGTCCCTTCGGGTTAAACCCAGCATACATCTCTCCATACTTATGTGTTTATATGAAGCTTCTGAATTATCTCTACATTTAGGGTTCAAGTTTCTCATCCATATGTGCGAGTGCATGCAGGAGATACACTGGTCAAAAAACGTTCCTCGTGACACACACTGGAAGGTTCTCTTGAAAGATTGTCTTGCTTCTTCCTAATGCGCTCCATCCCATTTTCAGTCTCCTGTTGATTTGATGCAAAAGGTTCACATCGATTTTTATTACTTGCCAGCCAAGGTAGACATATTCTTTGAGTTCTTCTAGTTTTATTTCTTTTGATTTTTGATCTTTTGTAGAGTTGACAAATTTGTTGCACATCACTTTGGACTTGCTGAGATTACGGAGGCCGACTTTCTTACTTGCTTCGGCAAGTTCTCCGATTTGTTGCTGGACGTCTTCTGGACTTGTGGCAAAAAAACAACGTCATCTGCAAATCGTAGGTGACAAAAATATTCACCATTTTTATTTTGATTCCTTTTTCTTTCCAATCCAATGTCTTGAATAATTTTTCTAGTGTTGCTGTGAAAAGTTTTGATGACCTGGTGTCTTCTTGACGCACTCTCTGGCTGATTCTTATCTTGCTTGTATCTTCATGTTATCGAATGGTTGATGTGGCATTCTCAAATGCTCCCTATAATATCAATGTACGTTTGTTCAGCACTGCCTTCGTAAGGCATTTAGAACGACTGAGGTGTAGACAAAAAATGCTTTTTTGTAATCTACAAAGTCCTAAAATGAGTGGTAGATTGTATTCATTACTTTGGGAAATCACTGCGTGTACAACTTAGATGGGGTTCATCGTGTTGTATCTATTGCAATGAGTAGCACTCCAAAATGGTTGTTAAGTGGTTAGTTTTTGATTCATCCGACGTTTCGGTCCAAGACGGCAGACCTTTCTCAAGGTATCCAATGCGAAATCTCAGTTTTCCCTCTAGGCTGGACGAAGTCCAGGTTATGTTGCTGCCGATCAGCGAGTATTTTGGTAAAAATATTGCCTGTAATTCTTGAGGTCTTTGTCTCCTTTTTTGTGGATGAGAACTTTGGCATTGCTCCATTGTTCTTGAATTCTCCTGTTCTTTAAGCAGCATGTCAAACGTTTTGCAAGGATGTTCGCTACTTCTACCCAATTTTCTTAAAGAGATTGGTTGTATTTCCTTCCATCTTCCCTGGGAGCCTTCCCATTCTTCATGGATTTTATTGCTTTTACCACTTCTTCTGTAAGAACACATGGTACATTATTGGTGGTTTCGTCTTACTCGTGCTCTGCTGGATTAGGCCCTGTGTTGTGTTCTATATAAAATTGTATGAGAACGCCTCAACTTTTTATGATCCGTGCACAGTGTCTTGTTTGGGTGCAATGATTTTGCTTCTTCCCAACCATAAGTCACTGCTTTTTGTCTTCTTTAAGCTTTTGTGATCTTCAATAGTCTTCTTCACCATATCACAGTAACATTTTCTTCAGTTATACATTTGTGTGTATTTTCTTGCACTGCTCTGCATATTCAATTTTTGCATCTTGGGATTGCTTCATTTCTTGTCTCCTCTAATTGTTTTGTCGTATCAGATATTTTCTTATCCTGTTATTTTGTAAGCGGTTCCTCCATTTTTTTTGCCTGTGCATTCAGCTACAATCTTAAAAAATTGTTTTTAAACCGTCCCATGCATTTTCAGCAATCGGATTTTTTTTTCCAGTTCTAGTTGAAATTCTATGCTGCTGTTCTTGATGTTGATTATTTGTCTTCTTTTTAATCCGTTTTCTTTCCATCTTCACATTCAGATGTAATTGGTTGCAAACCACTCACTGATCACTCCTTGTGTTGACGGTTAGGAACTGTGCAGTCTTCAATCACGTTTCTTGTTGGCAAGGATATAGTACATTTCATTCCTGATTCCATGTCCATCCTCCTTTTTTGGATTGAATGAATTCATGAAGTAGAAGTTTTCAGATTCTACCAATCTGTCTCCACATTCAATCTTGCCATAGTATGGTTACAATCAACTGATGCTTCGTCTTTCTGCTGGGCACCAATCTTTGCATTGAAATCTCCCATAATGATCTTGATGTGACAATCTCCTTTTAAATTTGTTGATTTCATGGTAGAAGTCTTCCACTTGATTGTCTGCATGACTTGATGTTGGGGCACACACTTGGATTGTTTGAAGCCTCTATCTCTTTGTCAACTAAATGACGATTCTGGCTGTTCTGTCCGATAAACTTTCATACTCCATTGTGTTGTTTCTCCATCTCTTGTTAATGATGAAGCCCACTCCACTGATTTATTTATTTTTCACTTTCAATACCTCTTGTATAGGTGTCTGCTTTTGAGCTCAAGGAGGCCTTAATCTTTTATCTTCACGAAGGCCAGCAATATCCCATTTAATCAAGTAAGTCTTTCAATTCTTGCAGCCCTGCTTCACTGGAGAGTGTCCAGTAGTTGCAGGTATCTAGATTGAGGTTTAAATAATTTTTTGTTTAATCTCTGGGGATTTTTAGCACCTTCTACCTTCATGCCTTCCTGAACGCTGTCAAGCCCAGGAATAATCCAGCCTCTAGAGAATGAGGGCCATTGCAAAGATATGCCCTTTCCTCTGTCGCTCTACTGCTAAAACTCTTAACGCATGCCCTCATTCTCTCCCGTCTTGATTATTGTAACCTTCTACTGTCCGGCCTTCCTACCTCTCGCCTGTCTCCCCTACAATCTATCCTAAACGCTGATGCTGGAATCACTTTACGCTTTCCTAAATCTGTCTCGGCATCTCTCCTGCTGAAATCCCTCTCCTGGCTTCTTATTAAACTCTGTATCACTTACAAAATTCTCCTCTCTCTTTTTTAAGGCTGTACACTCTTCTGCCATTTCTTACATCTCCACCCTAATTTCTCGCTATATACCTGCCCGACTCTTGCATTCTACTTGAGGATGTCTTCTGTCTACCCATTTTGTACCTCCTCCCTGCTCCTCCCTTTTTATGTGATGTCACTGTGCGTTTGAGGAAGACTTTGCACAGTTATAGTATTTAGTGCCTTATTCTATACTGGCATACCCCGGTTTAAGGACACTCACTTTAAGTACACTTGTGAGTAAGGACATATTTTCAATAGCACCATACCCCTGTGACCGTACGCTCACTTCACGAATACGGACACTTTTTCTGCCCTACAGACCTCTGTAGTAGTGACACACTGATACCCCTCGCCCAATAGGTAAACGGCAGCTCGCACATGCGCCTGTCGGCACGTCCTGAATAGCAATACCGGCTCCCTACCTGTACCGAAGCTGTGCGCAAGCGGGGAGACTATAGAACCTGTTACAAATGCCTTATTTACATCAGTTATGCACGTATATGACGATTGCAGTACAGTACATGCATCGATAAGTGGGAAAAAGGTAGTGCTTCACTTGTAGCACATTTTTGCTTTGCATACATGCTCTGGACCCATTGCGTATGTTAATGCGGGGTATGCCTGTATACACTTAAGTGGACGTTTTCAGCTGAAAATCTCCATAGACTTCAATGGAGATTTTCGCTCTAAAATGGCCACTTCAGTCTTTTTAAGAAAAAATTATTCTGATAAAAAATTTTTTTTTACCCGTTTGCTGCCAAAAGATCTGCAAAGCAATGTGTTGCAGGCCCTCTCTGGCAAGGAAATTAGTTGTGTTTCGGTGAGCGAAGAGGGGTTTGGCCCTTTTAAACCACGGCGACCCCCCCCTATTCAGTATTTAATCCCCCCAGCCTTCCACAAGCGTTCTAAACACTTGGAAAAGGTTGTCCCGTATAGTAAATAAATCGCCTTTGGTAAACGTGCACCTTTTGTGGCCCTTCTAGCCTCTTCCCCCTTTTCTCTGTCACGTGCAGTCATGCTGATGGGGCTGGTATCTGAAACGTGTTCTTGTTCACGCGTGCAGTTTGGTCTTGCCGTGTGCTGCAGGGAGGATGCAGATGTATAGAAGGAAACTGGTTCTCAGGATTAACAAATTGCAGGCATCAAGATGTTGGCAGTCTGCTTCATTACAGATTGTTGACGCGCTAAGGGGAGTAGCTCGGTGGTTATCTCGCTGCCTTTGTAGTGGGTGAACGGGCTTCATAGCCCTGTGACCTTGGGCAAGTCACTTTTCTGATACCTGAAGCACAGGCAGATAAAAGTAAGATTGTAAACTCTGTGGGGCAGGCATTATATGTAGGGCGATACATACACTATATAAAAGAAACATTATTATATTGTACAAAAGTAATAGCAAGAAAATGTATCTAGCCTAACTAGTACACCTGATGTATTGTATGGAGGCATAAATAGGGGACGGGAAGGTACATAGGGGAGAGCTCAAGGGGATCACGTCCCCACTGGGTTCCTAACGCATCCTTCTTTATTCTTGGACCTTGTGGTCTAATTCTAATAGTGGGTAAAGAATACCTCCTACTTTTCTACGTTTTTTAACCCAGGGTACTACTCTGGGATGGCTTGTTTTTGGTCCCATGAGGGACTGCCCCTTTAAACAAAGTGTACTAATGGCAGTGACATGTTTAACGGGTAACTTATTTTTTTTTTAAAGTTGGTTTAAGTTGAAGGGCTTAGATTTGATCTTGCTGCTCCCTTTTGTCTGCTGGCACTGCAAGAGCTTGCACAGGGAAAACCCCCTTGCTCACCCTCCCCTTATCAGCTCTCTGGTGGCTCCCCCATGTGCTTAAGGGTAAAAGAAAACAATATTTGATTGACAAATACTTCTCCACTCGAGGCCCCTTAAAAATGTAACTTGTAATTAATTTTTATATAGAAATGAAAACAGATTTTTTTTTTTGCTTATTAGCGTGGTTATATTTGTTCGGGAAAGCCACTTAGAAGCTTATTCAATAAAGTGCGATAGTTACGGTTCTGCTTGGGGTACAACTAGTGCAAAGAACAGCACTGGATTAAAGATCACGAATCCCACTGAAAGCAATTGGAGTTTTTCCTTTGCTAAATCTGGTGCAGTTCTTGTGTACTGGTTTAGTAAATAGTCCCCTGTACATGTTGTTGTTTTTATCTGTACTATTATTTATCAGAGTAACTCGCTGTATAACTGCTAAATCTTTAACTTCTGCGTACGTGACCGCTCTTCGCACACTTTCTGACACACACACACCCTCCCTTATTCACACTCCCACATCACAGCAGGCAAAATCATAACAGGAGAACACAAAGCTGAATGCGATTTGGTTCATTCATTACAGTCGATAACTCTGAATAATAGGAGAAGAATTCTATTCAGTGAACAAAATAAGACGTTCAGCTTCTTCGTGTGAGAAATATCAGAGGTAGGCGCAATGTCATGTTCCAACTGAGATTAAAGTGCGAAGAGCTTTGCGGTCTCTACTTAAAGGTGTTGTTCGTTTTTTTTTTTTTTCTTCACTTCAAGAGTCTTACAGGGTTTAAATATCCCTCATGGGAAACAAAATGGCGGTCAAATCTCAGGCCAATAGGGAGCTGCAGCATCATAGATTGTGGCTTCCTATTGGATGTCCATTTAAATCCAGTTTAAAACCCCAGAAGTAATACTGGTCACTTCACCTGTAAGTATCTTGGGAACTTTCGGTCCTCGTGGCGAAAAATAGTGCTTTTCTGCAGGACCCCAGGGGAGCCAAACCAGCACCAGAGTGTACGAATCTCCTTTAAAGCTTTGTAGTTTCCCCTTTGATAAATCTGATACTGTTTTTTGCACTGGTTGTGTCCCAGTTTTGCAGCCGGGAGATTTAAGCAAATGATCCCCTTGTGTGTATACAGGTGTCTGGATATTGTGATGGTTCAGAGCTAGAGTCTGATGAATAAGGTGCTGTGGTGTGGAAGCCCTGTGAGAAACAGGCTGAAGTAGACAATCGGTGCTAATGTCACTTTCTTTTTGTAGTGGGTTTGAATCCCAGTGTGAGGTCTGCTTGTGACCTTGCCCAAGTTATACACATACACACACGGGAAATTATATTGATAATGAGGGGCATATATTTATATATAATTTGAATAAATTCCGGCAGAAGCGCATGCTAGGAAGAGAATTAGCCAAGTTTTTTTTCTTGCAATTCATAATTTCAAGACATTTACACTTAGATATGTATTTCTGTTCTTTACTTGGTTGAATTCCTCCTATGCTCCCCCTGGAGTTTGAAGAGAATTAGGGCCATATTTACTAAAAAGCACCACTCCATAAAACACCTTATGGCCCATTAAGTTGAATGGACTGTAAGGTGACTTCGGCCTGCGGAATGTGTTTCTTGTCATAGCACTGCTTGGTACATATGGGCCTGAATGCAATGTAAACACTGTGCCAAAGGAACTGGATTCATGATTTTGGAAGTAAGAGATGGAGAATCAGCGCGGTGTGCGGATTGTGGTAGGTGATCATTACAGGGGACTGCAGCTCTGAATAAGTAACATATCTATCCCATGCAATTTATATTTCCAGGCTTTTATTTTCTATTTTTTGTTGAGTGATCCTTTTATTTTTAACACATTAATTTACTGGTACAGCAAGCCCATGTTAAAAAGAATGAATCATTTCTATATTTAGATGCACTCTCTCTTCTATTTTGTTAATGGATTCCCGTATCGTGCCAGTGGAAGAGAATTTCACCATGAGCCCCATTCATTTCTCTCTGCTACAGTGTCACCCTTTAGTTTCTGCACAAAGGAAAAAAAGTGTCAGTAAAGAGACCAGAGAATATGTAAAGCAAATTAAATTAAACTGGGAAAGAAAGCAAGATTATTTTCTCTCTACGTTTAATATCTGGGTGAATTCTGCTTTTAGCCTGTCCCTATTAGCAGCAGTGGGGCAAAGGAGCAGAGCCACATAGCAGGAAAAGGAAAGTTAATTTTAATGACTGTGATCTGCTCCCTTATAGTCACATGAAAGTGACACTTTTACTTGCTTGTGTCCTGTGTAAAATCAATATTAGTGTTGTGGTGAGTTTTGAAAAAAACAGGTAACAGGTAGCCGGCCAAAATCAATAGTTGTACCCGGCCGGTACCCGGTTACCTGGTTTTTCATTTACCTGCAGGGTGGCGGCGACATCTAGGAACAGCAGCAGCGGTCCTGTGGTTGTGGCAGCATCGGAAGTGGCTTCAGCCGGCGTGGGAGAGCAGGAATCCATTACACAGCACTGCTTTGTGTGTGTGTGTGTGTGTGTGTGTGTGCGCCGCCGGGGAACCACGTGACCGGAGCAGGAGCGTTCCTATTGGACAGACGACTGTCCAATGGGAACGCTCTGTCTCCTGCTCCGGTCACGTTGTTCCCTGGCAGCTCACACACACACAGTGCTTACCTGCTGCGGTGCTGTGGAATGGATTTTTGCTGTCCCATGTCGGCTGAAGACACTTCCGATGCTGCCACAGCCACAGGACCTCTGCTGCTGTTCCTAGATGTCGTCCGTCGCTGGCTGAAAGGTAAGTAATAAGATTATTTTCCGCTACCCTGACATTACCCGATGCCTGGTATTACTCGTGCCGGGCCCACGACTCAGTTGCCGGGTCCGGGTAGCTGGAAATGTGCCGGGTAATTCCCGGTACTCGGTACATCACTAATCCAATATGTTTTTTTTTATTTTTGTAGTTTCATCTGAAATGTATTTGTGGATAGGATTAATGCAAATCCAGAATCCGGTGCTCAAAAGACCACACAAACAAATACAGTGATAGTCCAGTTCAATCTTTACACATATATGCAGCAGCGGAGATCATGAGTCCATAAACGTATAGCGCAGCGTTGTATCCACACTGTGTGTGATCGGGAAGGTATGTGAGTATATATGCAAGCCAAAACCCCACTCACAAAGGAGGGCGACAGTCGCGGGTGTCCTGCAAAAGCAGAATTACCAACGCTGTCAATCCACACCAGATATGGAAGGGGTAAGCAGGTGAAATAACTGGCTTAGAACTAAAGCACTATTGTTGAACTCCCTTTTAAACTCCTCACTCCTCAAATAGTGCGTTTACTCTTTGATAAAGCACTTCCAGTGTGAAACATGTTAGAGGATTACCAGAACTACTTATGTTTTTTTTTTCCAAATATTTTTATTGGGACAGCGGGTTACGAACCACATCCATGACCATTGAACAGAGCGGTACACAATATAATGTTTTCGTATACATACGTGGAGGGTTGTAAAAAACAGTGGGTTGCTTTTCGGTACACTATATAGTATCGCAGCTCTTGACGTATATTCAGAAGCAAGTATGTAAATTCTGGTTGTGTGGTTCAGGGTCTTATCTAATAGCGCTGTCTAGTTGATGTCCTTATAGGAAGGACAAAATGAGGAGAGATATAAAAAAGGGAGGGGTACTGAACCCCCCCGACCCCCTACTTTGTTTTTTAACCAATAAATAACTTTTTGGTCACCACGTCCCTAGCTTTGCTATTTTGGCTGTGCACCGACTATTTCTATTTGGATCTTTACCTTCCTCTGAAATGTATACAGCAAAAGACAAAAATATCCAATGTGACAAAATACATAGATAAATACTTCAATGTTGCTATTGTCATGAGTAAGGGCCATTTAGGTAAATCCTTTGGCCAAAGTGTTATAAGCCTGCAGCCACTTCACCACATGACCAGTATGCAGGTCCTAACACTACCTGTGGAAATTCTCATTAACCTCTGCTGGAGGGAGAATATTGTGCTCAGTAGCACTCCTTTTTGAGATGTGTGTGTGTGTGGTCCTGGGGTTAGAGATTGCTGGGATTGTGTGTTTATTAATCCTCTGAAATGTATACTTATCACACACTTGTTGAAATGGAATAGTACCACTAAGGGGGTACCGATACCTTTTTTTTTTGTTTTTATTTAACAAACCCATCCTTTCTGCATTGTAAAGCTGCGCTTATAGTGACGGTGACGTCACGTTGCGGTCGCTGGAAAAATCAAATTGAGATGACTTCCAGCGATCGTCACCACGCCGTCGCGTCACGCTTACTATAAGTGCATGCAACGGCGGCAATGCATTTGTTTTGACGCGACGTCGCGTCGCTGGCACTATAAGCGTAGCCTAAGGAACACTGGCAAATTTGTGCACAGTGCAACTACTTTTTAATGACGACTGAATGGTTCCACTTTCCTAATTAAAGAAAAATGGACTTGTTTTCGGAGCCTCTCTTGGTTTTTGGTTTCTAAACACACTATATATTTTCTAAAATATGGTAAATAACTTTTTCCTCCCCCTTTTTTTTTTTAATAAGCCGCTTGGACCACAGTTTAGTTGCTTGATTAATGGTATAATTACTTTACAAATGAGTAACTGTTTACTTGTATATTCTAAGACCCATAAACAGTCTTCTCAGTAGAGCAATTAGATTGTAAAAAAAACCCTCCAAAGTAGGATTGTTAAACATGCAGGCTGAATGTGGCGGCCCTCTGAACGCTTTCATCCAGCCCACAGACTATGTGCGCCGGGAGTGCAGCGCAGCGCGGAAAAAGTCTGTGCTTGCCGTGAGGTGATGGTTGGCGCTCTCCTTGTCCTCACGCCCCCCACCATCTTCTCTCCTCCTCACCAGCATATGGAGGAGAGGCTGATGAGGAGGGAACATGAGGGCCACCATTAGAAGTCAGTATTACACCTCTGCTCTAAAGCTTTTTTGCTACCATGCAAGCATACGGGGGAGGGGGGGGGGGGGGTTATTTATAAAAAGTGTTGCAAACCGAGGCATTGCTCCACAATCGGGTGCAAGTGCGGCATTTGGACTCTGTACCAATCCTTTTTAATTTACAATCCCAGGAGGCACTCGAGATATTGGGGATGCACTGCTGACACTGGGTTTATTTGCGTATAAATCAGTATTTCCGTGCAATTGGAATCTGCTCATCCGTCTCGCTCAATAGGGGATCAATAGTTAGAAAAAGCAGGAAAGTGCCGCTGGTTATGTCCCCGCGGGTTGCCTTGTGGATGGATGCCAGGGATATTAATCACTTATTCTGCAGCGTAGGGCTGCTTGGTTCTGCTTTTAACACTTTTGCTGCCCGGTGGACCTGCAATGCAATAAGTGTTTGTTTTCTTTACCCTTCTCCCCACCCTTCCCCTATAAGAGAGCCAGTAAAGATGAGGGGTGAATGGGAGGCAAGCACGTGCTGAACACAAACGGACAGAAGGGAGAAGCCAGAGTTAAGTAAATGGTTCCCAAGTCTCTGCTCGCCATGTTCACAAACTAACCATAAAGTGATTCAAGAATACTTGTAGGAGTCCAACTTCCGAAAAGAGCAAAAATCAGCCAGATTTAACCCTTTATAGCAGCAATCCGGCTTTTTTGAGTTATGGGTTGGAAGCAAAGTGTCTCCATAGCTTAATCACCTTAATTTCAGCTCCAGGGCCCCCCTGCTTCCCAATATCCTTTGGGCGCTGGTAGCGGCTCCGGCGGTGTTATGTGGGGCTATTATTATGGCGGATTTAATGCTCCTGAGTCACGCAAGCCAATAGGAAACAGTGAAGTCCTCTGTTGTGGCTTCCTATTGGCCTATGTGACCAAGACCTTTAAACCTACCCGCACCCCCTATGGAGGAGGGTGCTCCAGCTCCAGAGATCCCCTGTTTCCCACCTTGGTAAACTATACCAATCTGTGGTACACCCATCTCTAGAAGAACATCTGTATCTTGGTTGAGGTGTTGGGACGTGTGAAACTGTCAATTGCATTCACGAAACTGTAAAAAAAAATATATATATATATATTTTTTTTCCCCCCACCCCCCAAATTCCCTTTCAACTGTATTGCGACACCTCATTGGGCTACTACATGTCGCCAGAATCTTTCAGAGAAATATCTCCTGTCCGTGAGCTATGCGTGGGGTGTTGTGTGCCCTATTTCTTGTCTAAGCATTAAGTCAGGGGTCCGCAAGACCCACAACAGGTCAGGTTTTAAGGCTAACGATTTTAAAAATGGCAAATTTTGCATGGTTCGTGACCTCATGCAAAAGTTTTTGCGCATGTTACTAAGGTGTCTTTAATGCAGTGGAATTCCTCTGTATATCCCAACATGACTGCTAGGAATAAGAATGAGGCCTGAAGTCTTAGGCTAAGGCCCCGCTGCACGCGGCCACGCGGCAAGCGTGCAAGTCACTGCACCGCGATTAGCGGTCTGCAGTGAACTGTGTTGCGCGCTGGGGGGACATTGCCAAACGGGTCGGGGGGCAGGGGCAATGACGAGGGGGGGCACGGCCATGTCGTGTGTCAGGGAGGAGGGGAATCTGGTTTATGTTCATTCTGCCCACAATACATACAGCTCCCAGCAAATACTATTTGGGGCATTGAAATAAATAATAAAGTTTGTTCCCACATCCTGGACCACTTGCTGAAGAACATCGATTTCCAGCAGCACGTTTTTAACACGTGCCGGGAGTGTCCCGGGACCTGGCCCCGCACACATACAACACACACATACAACACACACACACAACACACACACACAACACACACACACTTCTCCCCCTCTCCCTTTTGGAGGGAGGGGGGGAGAGGGAGGGAGAGCCATGCACAGACTTCCCTCACAAGCCGCCGCCCTCCCGTAGCTCCTTCCTCCTCCCCTCATTTGCTGACGCATGCACCACGCGATGCGTCAGCGCTGCAAAATACAAGGAGCAGGTAGCACCGGCAGACTGACGGATCACAGCACGTAGTCAGCTGTGCAGTGAGGAGGGACTGGGACCGGCTCGGGAGGCTATCGGGAGATTGTGAGCAGCGGGGCCTCGGCCTTATTGCTGTACACTTCTTTAGCCAGCCTTGTCTGTACAAGCTCTGTAATAAAGGAAGCTGAAGTTTTAGGAAGACTCCTCTGAAGGGATTTTTTGGAAGCTAATTTTTTTTTTGACTAGATGCGGCATAAACCTTGTGTGATAATTACAGACGTGCATGGGGATTTTGTGTGAGACGTAAAGAATCCACCTGTATATTTACTACGACTTTTTCGTAAATGACACATGCGCAACTTAATTTTGGTGAAATTTGGCAACTCAATAGAGGATCCCACAAGTTAGAATACCAGACCAGGGGGGATATTTACTAAAGTTTTCTGGTTGAAAAACTGGGGGAAAAACTATCAAATTGGATTCCTTTTCTTTGATTAAATCTATTTTTGCCCTGGTTTTTGGAGCCAGGAGACTTAAGTAAATATCTCCCACTGTCTGGTATTGTAACTTGTGTGAAGCCAGCAGTGCGCAAACTGGGGGGCCCAGGTGGGACGCGCGGTTTAAGTGCTGGGGTAGCTGCAGGGCCTCTGTAAACCTTTTACTTACCTTGGTTCCACACGGGTCGCCATGGCAACGCGGCATCAAATGACGCCGCAAGGTCATGTGACGTCACGTTGCTATGGCAACGTGACGTCATGACGCCGGAGCCAAGGTAAGTAAGGGTGACGGGGGGCGTAAGGAAAAAAGTTTGCGCCCCCCTGTATTAAGCGAGCAAATGTCACAAACATTTCTCAATAATTGCCTCTATTGTACAGAGGCTCCCATTGGAGTCTCGGTGCAACCGTACCACAGTGGGCAGTGTTGCAGTTTTAGAAATTAGAAATGGTTTAGTATTCTGTAAAGTTGTCTTCCATGTGCTGGACAAGATTTCTGTCCCATTCGTTTGAATAAAACAAACTCTTCTCCAGCTTTGGGGTGTGGTCTCAATCATATTGCATAGGGGCCATAGACCCAAATTTGCTAAACGGCTCTATGCTTTGACACACCTTGGGTTTTACAGTTCCCTTATGATATACCCTGGCACACCAGAGCCCCCGGGGCACTTGCTAGCTTTCTAGGGGGTGATTGAGCTGACCGCTTTTCACTGAGATTCCAGCCCCGATTAAAATGCAAGGGGTGCACTCTCCACTTCCATATCTATCTCCCCGGTCGTGTCATGTGATCGCTCTTGGAGAGAGAGCACATGATCTGTAAGTGCTGTAAGTCCAGTGGCACTCTAAATGTTAAAGCCTGTTCTGTTGAATGGGATTTAAGTTCTGCAAAGGCATAGTTCCATTCATGAAATCCTTTCCATTCTGACATCCGTTTGGCTACATTGTATCCCAAAGGACCACTGACGTTCCCAGTCCCCACAACATACGAGGTATGACACTGATTAGCTTGACTTCTTTCCCAGTACACACAGAACAGCAAACTAATTGATTGGCTTGCAGCAAACGGCTGCATTCAGAACAGAGGAAATCAACCTCTGTGCCAGTGGATTTCCGCAACACCAATTTGACTTTTATTTCAAGAATGCATGTCCGTTTCCGCTCATTAAAACAATCAATGGCTAAATCAACGTCATTATAGTTCACGTGCAGGGAGTGAGAATTTCCAATTGTTACTCGGCCCTAGAGAAGCTATAGAATTTATGGGGTGTGGGGAGGGCTCTGGTTTGGACGACCCTGCATCTTCCGGTGTTTATTTAGTGTCTGGAAGGTGTCTTGCGGTAGATGTGGTGGAAGATATTGTTCATTGTATTACATTAAAGGTACAGTATTACATAGCTGGTCAGAAAACAACAGTTTGTAAATAATTTAACAGTCTAATTGGCCTCCCCAAACACATCTTACTGTGCTATTAGCAAAGATTTGGCTGCTTTCATTGTTTGTAAAAAAAAGGTTTTTTTTTGTTTTTTTTGTAAATGGTGTTTTTTTTTCTTTACCCCTGTCCCACGCTCTCCTTATCAGAGCTAGTAAAGGTAAGGGGGGGGGAAGGGTGCGGGGGCGCGGGCGCTCTGGCTGTACAAGCACTTGATGAACAAACAGTGACCTTACACCAAGGGAAATCAAAACCCCTGCAGTCTTACCATGTTTACAAATTAACACGTAACCCAGCTCCTAAAGGGTTACGAATTTGACTGTTGTATGCTAGGCCCCACCCTGGGTTGCTATGTGGATCAAGATGTCATGCAGGGGTATTTGAGGAGGAACTCTACTAGAAGGTTAGACAGAATCTAAAGTCAATCGGTACTACTACTACTACTACATAAATAAACAGAGTGGTGCACGCAGGTATAAGGGCCTCCCTAAACCCTAGGTAGATACATAAATAAAAGAGTACCTGCAGCACTCATAAACAGCTGTGACACTAAGGCCAAGTCCATGGTGCAGGCGCCTCGTGCGCGCCTGTCAGCCGAGCGATCTGTGGACTACAGATCCTCGCAACGGGGAGGCATGTCGGAGGCATGGCCAATGACGTCACGGAGCTGGTTCGCCCTCATTGGGGGAACCGCTCGTGATCCGGCCGTCGCAAATTATTTTGGCGCGCGATAAATCCGGTCGCAATTACCATGGACGTGGCCTATAAGTGGTTAAACGCAAATCAATGTAATGCAAAGAGAGCAAAAATCTCATAAACAAAGCATATTACACCGGGCACTATTAAGATGCAGCTACCCGAACAAATCCTCCCTCTAGAGAGGGGTATACCCGGGAGGAAGGGGGACAAGGAAGACACACACTGATCTACATAGTACAAATATCACAATAAAGTGGGGGGGGGGGAAGATGCTACACACTGCCAGAAAGACAACAACACAAAAAAGGAAAAAATAATCCAAAAATTATGGGGGCGGCTGGGTCTCTGGCAGTTAGCCATTCTTGGCCCATTCCCACAGAGTGGTACTTCCCTTCAGGAGGAAAAAAGTAGTCCCGTAGCTACAATGTAACCTGTGAGTACTTTGTTTGTAGGAAGGTGATGTAGAAAAGATCCAAAGATCATCTTATCTGCTGCTCTGCAACACATCACCCCACTATCCAGCAGCAAGTCCAAAGTTGCCAGGCTTGGGCTGTAGTTGGCATTTCCTTTTCTGCGCTTGTAACATAAATCCAGAGATGTCAACCTGCAAGTGCCCAAATCGGTGAGATTTGGGGATTCTCTTCCATAATGTGTCATTTTATTGGGAAAGTATGGTCTTCTATCAGTCAATCTCAACAAGAGAGAAAAGAATCCCTGTTGCAAACACTCTACCTCTACTAATTATGAACATTATTAAAATATTATTATTTATTAACGGAAGAAAGAGAGAGAACTAGAACTCTAGTCTTGACAGAGTGTCTGGAATTTATTGTAACATGGAGCTGTTTTACTAGCGACAGAAGTGGGCTTACAATGAAAACCGATGGGTTCACTTACTTGGGGTTTGGCCAGTTCAGTGATAAGCTCATATACAACAGACATATTCTACTAATCATTGCTATTTCAGAGATACACACACTGTACTATCTGGTGACATTTAGGCAGCTATTTCATTGGGCACTATTTTATTTGCACATACCCCGCCCCACGGGGAATATATTGTATATTCCTGAGACGTTTTAGTCTCCCTCACACGTTTTTGTTTCCATCACTAATGGTTCTTTTACCAGCAAAGCTACCTGACTGTATATTTGCATTGTACAGATCTGTACACTTATTGTGTGCATATTTAACACGCAGCCCACATATAGCTGCATCTTAGTATCAATTCTATTGTAACAATTAAGAAATTTCTCTTTTGTAGAGAGTTTCCTATAGTTGTATGTGACCATCTCTGGTTCCATTCAAGCACTAAGCGTCTTTTAGGTTTTAACATTAGAGTTCTAGTTTTCTCTCTTTCTTCCGTTATGAACATTTCTAAATTTGAAATATTATTATTTAATAATTAGTATAAGTAGAGTGCTTGCAACAGGGATTCTTTCCTCTCTTGTCTACATATCCAGTGCACATTCCCCATAACCACCCCTCTAGTACGTAATAGATTATTTTGTTAAGCTGAGCGGAGGCCTCCCTCTGTGCGTAATATCAGTGAATCTTCACTGAAGTCTGAACTCGACACCTGGGAATAGAAATGCCTGTACACCTTGGGAAAATTCTCTTCTGCTCCTTGCTTAATAGGATTCGGATGAGTGTCATCGCTTTATATGTAAAACATGCAGTTAACAAATGTTTAATCATGCTGCTAGGTGGCGAGGTATGGTTGCCATAGCATTGAGCAACTTGTTAAAACAGCATTTATTAAGGGCACTCCTCACCGTTCCTCCCCCTTTCTCCCTCCCTGCAGATGGCATCAGCTACAGACTCCCGCTACGGGCAGAAAGAGTCCTCCGATCAGAACTTTGATTACATGTTCAAGATCTTAATTATCGGCAACAGCAGCGTGGGGAAAACCTCCTTTCTGTTTCGATACGCCGATGATTCGTTCACCCCGGCCTTTGTCAGCACCGTTGGAATTGACTTCAAAGTGAAAACAATCTACAGGAATGACAAAAGGATCAAGCTGCAGATTTGGGTAAGGTGTAATTATCCGAGTAACATCTGCATCCGTTTATCTCGTTCGTTACGACAGAGCTTTTCACAGTTGTATCTTCCGGTCCTTCACTTTGCCACGTACTTGAACTATAGTCTGCTTTGTAATTCATAGACTCGAATCCATATCTGTTATATATTGCTGTTTTTTTTTTTGTTTTTTGTTTTTTTTTAATGTCCCTTTAACACTAATAACGATTCTCTTCCTAGTTGAGCCTGTTTATGATTAGGAATTAGTTTTGCTAAACAGACATTTTCAAATGGTGTGTATTAAAAGAGAAACAATTATATTATTATTTTTTTTTGCCTGCTGTACTACCCTACATCCCACCTCTTCCCTATCCACCCCTTATTTTAAGGTACCCTGCTGTCCCTCCCAAGCATTTCTGAACCCCCCAATGTTTTCACAATTTAGCCTGTTCCTGATACGTCGTCATTTTCTTGCAAAATACAGCACCAACTAATCTGTACTGTGTGTAAATGTTATCGACATTTACTCTGAGTTCGTATTGCTAAAGTTGCTAATGTCATTGTCCTTCTTTACAGTGATTTTGTATGAATGTATTACAGGTTGTACGTTTAGAAAAAGCCCCCTTCTCTATCTCCAGTATATTCCGTGCTCATACAAGCTGTGGAATACCTAGAGATACTTGTTCGCGCTATATGGCGTGACTGCCGGAGAAGAGATTACCTTCATTGAATGGGAAATCAAATCTAATCATCTTTAGCGATGGGAAGCATCTTCACAGCATATTGTATAATTACAGCTCATGTCATGAATAATGTAGGAGAGGGTTGGGCTTCTGGCTATTCCATTTCCCTGCTACAACTGTATCCAGGCTCCTGCTCTGCAGCTTCTACTGGTGGATTATCTTGGCTCAGGGTGTTTAATAGAGTTATAACACTTGACTCCATACGAAAAGGGGGGGGGGGAAGGAATTTTAAGCAGCTCGTGCTGGGTTTTTGATCTTGGAGAATGTGGTGATCTGTCTGTTTGCTGTTACCTTATTACAGCATCTGTAAGATGCCTATTAGGTGAAAAAGTGAAATTTCAGCATTATTGTAAAATACGCTTCCAAACAGTGCGTTTACTTACAAACCAGGAAGTACCACATCATTTCTTTTGGTTACAGCATTTATACACTGAATAGTATTTATTTATTTTTTTCCCCTGTGTTTTTTTTTTTTTTTTAAACAAAACTAGAAGTACCACAACGTTATACTTGCAACCCAAGAGTAGCATTACTTTTTATTAACAAATACAGAAGATTCACTACATATTAGTTACAAACGTGTACCTCTGTTTAGTTGACTGCATTTTTATGAACAAAAGTCTTAATTGTCTTTTTTTACATTTATTTGCAGTGCTTTTTGTTTTTTTTATTTGCATGTCACCGCAGGCGTTTAACAATTTAAAAATTCTATCTGTCCTTGAACACCACCCAGACCATCAGGTTTCCTGAATCGTATTGCTGTTGCGAGGCCTCTAACTTTACTTGCCTTTTACAGGCCTTTACTTATCTTTACTTTCTAGTGACGCGTTGCCATGGTAACGTGACGTCGTCTGACACCGGAGCCGAGAGGGATGGGGTGAGAACAGGCAGGGGGGCGCAGGGAGAAGAGTTTGCACTCCCCTGCTTTTGAGCATAAGACTGGTTAATATAGGGACTTTCTCAATGTTACAAGGAGCTGACAGAAGAATTTGGAAAAAACATTTCTTTTAGCCATGTTTGTTTAATACATAAATCCCTCTGAAAGAGCTTTTCAACAATTCAGATGAGCGTCTTAATCACAGATATCAAATGGCTCTGATAAAGACTAAAGAAGAAGCAGCAGCTGTTCTAATACCCCTCCCCCCCCCCTTTTCTCCAGAGAGAAAATGCCAATTAGTCAGGTTCTGAGAAGGGAAAGCGTGAGACAGATTTACAAGCGGCACAGTGACAAATATAACAGTCAGGAAAGGTTGGATTATTCCCTGTTGTGGAAAACATTGCATGAGAAAGAAATGGACCAGAATGCTAGCTATATATCTATATAGATAACACATGTATATAATAATCTCTCCTGTGATGCTTAAAAACACTTGTGGATGTGATTTTTTTTTTTTTTTTTAAGTCAGCTTTTGTTATGCTGTCTACAATGATACTGTGCACGCAATGTCTTGTATATAATGTATACCCTGTTCATTTATGTAACTGTACTTGTAACCATGTATTATTTGTTTTACTCTGTGCCCAGGACATACTTGAAAACGAGAGGTAACTCTCAATGTATTACTTCCTGGTAAAACATTTTATAAATAAATACTTTCCCTTCCATTGATACTGTAACTTTCTGCTTTCTGTTGTGATTAGGCTGTTTTTGAGACTTCATTAATTTTATAAAGGTGTTGTTCCTTCAAAGAGTGACCTGTTTTGATTGTGAACTCCCAAGTAATGTCCTTTTTAAAGAAGATTAAATCAACCTTTCCCCACCCCCCTCCTTTTTCCCCCAGAGCCGTTATTTCCACATGGCAACGCCTGTTTATTCTCACTGACACCACCCCCAGCAGTCCGTGTTTGACCCCTCTGGCAGTGAGAGGGTTATAAACCTGATGGTAATAATGGACAGTGAATTGGCACGGGGCTCCCTAATACAGTCATTGAGAGCAAATCCTTTATTATTATTATTATTGTAACATGCATTGCTCTTAGACCACCCTGTACTTATCACAGAGCCAATAAAGATAAGGGGATGGGGGAGAGAAACAGGGGCTTTGCCTGAGCAAACGCTTGTTCAACACTGCAATATCAGTCGGAAGGGAGAAGCCAGAGGAAATAAACCCTTCCCAAGTCTTGGCTCACTAGGTTTCCAAACTAACTTTGGAACATGATTTACAAATACTTGTAGGTGTCAGATTTGGGTGCTAAAGTAATCAGTCACCCAGATGTGGCTGTCATGGGAGAGGGGGTTTGGCCTGGTATTAAAGGGGTTACACCCCATTTGGCCACCCCCTGCTCTCACCTGGGAAGCAAGGGGGTTAACTGGACTGCGGTCCAGTAATGTGTTTTTACCCTGCTTCAGAATCCAAATGTATATTCCCCTGTAAAAATGTATTGTTCTCATCCCAGTGTTTGCACCAACACCTACACTGGGGTTGATGCAGGAGGGAAGGGGTTAATGTTAATTCGGTGGTTATAGCCCTTTGTTCCCTTTTCCCGCCTTTTCAGGCTCCATTTTGCAGCCTTCCATAGGTCGCCATTGCAGCTCCGTGCATTCCAATGGCAGATCTGGCGGTTTTGAACCTGTTTCCAGTGAAGACCAGCAGGTGGCGTATGAGAGGAGGAGCGGCGGTTTCCCATTGTAAGTCAATGGGGCCATTGACTTCAATGGGGATTCCTCAACGCCGACCTCCAGGAACAGGTTGGCAGCCATCCAAACCGCAGACTGCAAAAGCGGATACTATGTCTTTGAAAAGAGCTTTATCACCGAGTTCAAGTTCACCGACAATTGGCGTGGGAACCTTGGGTTCTAGGGCACCTAGGAATAAAATTCTTTTTGCCCCTAGCTCCTAGGCCTCCCCACACTCGACCACCACCGGGTCCGAGAATCCAGGACCCCCGTAAAGGGTCGAGCTCAATAAGAGGGTCGCGCCATTAACTCTAATGGCGGAGCGGAGGCCCCATTGAATCTAATGGCGGCGCTCGCCCATGCATTTCCTATGACGGCGCCGGCCATTGATTCCAATGGGAGAAAAACGCGTGGCATGAAAACGGCTAAGTCCAAAACTGCAAAAAGTGTGAGTCCATATCTCCGGTTCTGGGAGGACCGGAGGGTTGGGATTTGGGTCGCATGTAGCCACGGTTCCGGCATGAATGCATGGCGATTCCCAGCCCTCTCCGAACAACCAGACGGAGTGTGGGCAAATGTAAAGATTGGTGAGTTTCCCCATAGCCGTCAATGGCGGCGTTTCCCATTGAAAGGCTATGGCGGAGAAGTCCCATAGACGTCAATGGCGGAGTTGCCCCATTGAAAGTCTATGGCGGCGGAGCCATTTGATTTCAATGGGGAAAGAGTGAAAAACAGAGATTCATTTTTAAAGGGAAAAATCCTGTATTAAAAAAGTGTTTTAACCTGCATTTGTGTATCTCCGGTTCTGGGGGTCGCAGAGAGCTGAAACTTGGCCACTATGGAGAACCCCCTCCGGCATGAGGGGTTGGCAAGTATCAGCCCACTGGGCCCAACAGAACAGATTATTTTAATATGTGAAGGTATTAAACTATTGTATTTTGTGTCTGGTATGAAAACTCAGAGCCCATCTGCTATGTTAATAGGTCAGGATGGCAGACAAATGGTCGATCATAAAACTCCTGATCAAAGACTCCCCCCACCCTGCTTGTGTATGCAAGCCCAACAGCATGCAGGACATGGGTACTTAAGATTAAGTGTTGTACTTCACACCTTGGACAAAGGGTATCTTGGCCAAGATAGACTTGGAGACGCCAGGCTTGTGGGAGGGGGACTGAGAAATGAAGACCCCTGATTAGAATATTACCCACCCAGTGGGCGGGTGGTAAGGTGCCCCTCAGGTAAGGTGGCAAGGAGAGATTGGGTGCAGGTAATTGTTCTCCAATAGCCTGCACTCAATAATAAGGTATAGACTGGAGATTGCATATAAACCAGTGTCCAGCCTATCCTCAGTGTTCCTCGTGTTCTTTGTGTATTTTCGTGATTGCTGATGAATTGCTAATCCTGGTTCCTGATTACTTCATCATCCCCATTCCAACCCTAAGTAAGTGTCTATATTTTGCCTGTTATTTGTATATCTTGTGTGTTCACCTTATTTAAGGAATAAACTATAATTTATCATATCTAAGTCGTGTTCAATTCAACCCAGAGATATTTTGTGTGTATATTATAACCTTGTAATAAGTTACCGTGACAGTGACCCGTTAAGCATGCCCTTAGTACATTAGGGTCTAGGAGGCACTGCTCTGTTTAACAGCATAGTGATTAAACGCTTTTCTCAAATACTCTATAAATGAGAAACATGACTATTGTGGAAATACTCATTCCATCTGGGAAAGCCACACGTCCCTGCATTAAAACATGTCCTTTAAAACTCAATTAAGAGGCAGCATCTTGTTTGTGGGAAGTTCTGGGATTCATTGGCCAGTTTAATTGACAGATTCGGTAGATACACAGAAGACACAGGCCAGTGATATTGAAAATGGACATAAAGAACAATATTAAAGCTGCAATCCTACATCGCAATATGTTATGGTGTTTTAGTACATTGAAAGCAATACTGCTTAGAATCAGGGCTATGTGCTGTGTAAGAATAATTGTACCACAGAAGGTCTGTGTGCATGTACTGTATGTGCATATAGGAATTAACCAGAGAAATTACACAAAATAAGCGACCCCAATGAAATTGTGTTAAACATTTATCTCTCTTACATAGATTCTCCTAAATTACAATTTAAATATCTAAACTATCCCTCAACAATGCTGCCTTAAGGTGTCAAACCTCACAAGTTGAAATGTTAAACAATGCACTTTGAAAAAGTACCTGGGCTCAAAGAATTAGGAAAAAAAGATGAACCCCCAGAAGAACCCATTCCGGTGAAACGCATAGGGTGAGGAAGTACCCAGAAACACCAGATCAGCAAAGGAGCCTATGGTCCGTTTTCTCAGAACTTTCGATCCGGGTCCTCGACGACATCAGCGCCAGGGCGGAGTCGGAGGGAGACGCGTGGAGGTCGGCATCCTGAGAACATTGCGCCTAGTTTTGTCTACTATTGCAAGGCTTGAATTTATCTACATTGATGCAAGGGCATTACTTACTTTGACAAGATTCTAAAAAAGAATGTATACACCGTTTGCCCCTATTTTCTCTCGAGTTGTCAGCCCAGCAAAAATATTGAGGAAGAAAGGATCCACTGCAGATATTCTGTTCCAGATGTATATACCTTCGGTGATGTACTTATGTAAAGAAAAGTGTGTGTGTGTGTGTGTGTTCTGATTTTATTTTACAATCTTACTTTTGGTAGTCGTCTTGGTCTTTTGATATTCCTTGGAATCCAGTCAAGTACCATCTGTGTCCAACAGTGGTCACTTGTGCTGGTAGATTTAAGCATACTACGAAAGCTTGAACAATATACCCGGCTCAAGTGGGAAAGGTACTTGTCGACCTACAAATGAGGCTGGCATTGGCAAGTAAAGACCTAATCCAGCAGAGGAAGAACAAGAAGAAACCACCAATGGTGTACCATGTGTCCTTCCAGAAGTTATTTGCCGACGTAATGAAAACGATCTTTTGCTCAGTTTAGTATTTGTAGATTACGAAAAAGCATTTTATTCTGTCCACACCTCGGCGGTTCTAAATGCATTAAGGGGACCTTGTTGAAGAAGCGTGACTTGATAATTATGAAGAACATTGACGAGACTGCCACTGTGACGGGCAGCATGGCAAACTCTAATAAAGATTAATCCTGCTTGCTGCCCCTTGCCTGTCAATATGGCTACTCAGTGCTGGGTTTATTGTGCCATCTCAGGGAGACAAAATGGCTCCCAAGACCACTATGTTAAAGTTGATGTTCTATGTTGCAATGTATGTAATGCATTTAACTATTACTTTTGCGTATCTGGTCTAGTAACCTTTGCTAAGTGACAGGCACACAATGGGTAAATGTTGCTTGTCATTGTATTGGGCCAGGTGTAGTGTTGTGGGACAATGGTGAGCTGGGATGGGACATGGCCATCTGATGGGAGAGTACACACTCCAACGTTGTATGTATGTATGTCTTTATATAGCGCCATTAATGCACATTGCGCTCCACAGTAGTAATACACGTGACCATCATATAAATAACAAATAACAGATCATGGGAATAAGTGCTTCAGACATAAATGTAACATTGTGAAAGAGGAGTCCCTGCTCCGAAGACCTTACAATCTAATTAGAGCATTGTCCTTCCCCCAGCAGTGAGGGAAGTATGGAGCTGAAACCGGGGAGCAGTGCCCCGTCGGCTCGTTCCCTATTGGTCGGTTCATATTTCCCTCTCCCTGAGGCCCCGCCCCTTGGGGCTGTCCTACAGTTCTGTACCTGCCTGTCTCGGGCAAGCTGTCTGACTCTGATTTGGCTCAGCAAAGACAATCTCTTAGCTGATTGGTCAGCACCCGTCCCTGGTTTCAGATGGAGGATGGGGTTTTATGGTCGACGCAGATCAGAGTTTCATAGTTGTTTGTGGTTCGTTTCGTTGACCAGAGTCTAACTGGAAATACGAACTGTGACCAGAGAGGAGGTGGTCCTGCGTTACTCTGTCGTGACACGGACGAATCGTGGAGGCATCCTGGGTAAGCTTGCTCCGGCAGCTCCCAGCACTAGTGAGCTAGGAGTCCCCATAGCCCCTTGCATTGGTGAGTTGTAACCGTGTTTCTGAATTGTGTAGATCCCTGTTAGCTTTGGTCAGAATTAGCCATGTTTATTTAACTCTCTTGTTCTGTCTGGTGCTTGCGATCCTGGTGTAATAGCCTGGTCTCCCATGACAGACGTATCAACTATTAGATTACATGAAGATACAAGCAGGATAAGGATCAGCAAGGGAGTGTAACACGAAGACTCCTATGTCACCAAAGCTTTTCACAGCAACATGTTCAAGACATTGCATTGGGAAGAAAAAGGAATACAAATCAACGATTTGAAGATATCATTTTTTTTCCACAAGTCCAGAAGACCTTGAGCAACAAATACCGGAGAACTCGCCAAAGCAAGTAAGTAAGAATGTTGGCCTATATATGAATCTCCACAAGACCAAAGTGATCAACAAATGTGTCGACTCTACAAAGATCAAAATAAATGGAGTGAGACTAGAAGTCGAAGACTGTCTACCTTAGCCTGCAAATAAGAATAGATGGGAACCTTTTTGAATGAAATCAACAGGAGACTGAGGATGGGTTGGAGTGCATTTGTAAGAAAGAAGACAATCTCTCAGGAACCTTCTACTGTGCCTGAATAAAGTTTTCGACCAGTGTATTCTGCCTGTGCTGATGTATGGGTGTGAAACGTGGACCCTACTTGTGAAGTTAATTCAGCCAACTCGGAACTCTCCAACTCCACTAAGAAGAATGGAGAAATGTATGTGGGGTATTACCCCTGGAAACAGGGGGGGGGGAAAATGGGTGTGAACCCAAACAAGTCTGTGACTTTATCACCAGAATGAAGAAATGTAAAATGGCAGTAGACTCAATGAGTTGGGTAAAAAAGGGATCAGTCACCCAGATGAGACCCCTTAGGCCCCACTCACACAGCGCGCTACACAACGTGAGCGCGCACGTTCGTGACAGACTCCTGGAGGCCAATGGTAGTGTTCAGTATTGAAACTACCATTGGCTGCAAAGCGCGGAGTCGACACTGCTGTTGTTGCGGGAGTCTTTTCAATCTGTGATCTCTGGCTGCAGCAGCGTTGCGTCAATTTCAGCAGCCAATCAATGTCCAGACGTTTACATTGATAGGCTGCTGAAATTGACCAGAGACTCGGCAGGGGGGATGGGGGAAAACCCCCACCCCCTCTCAGTGCGGACCACACCCCCCTCTCTCTCTGTGCGGACCCCCTCCTCTCTGTACGGACTCCCCGTTCCTATAAGCTTAACCTTGCTGCATTTCACAGCTTTAAGCACAGCCTGGGTTAAGATGCATAGCCAATAAACCCACCCACAGACAGCTGTTTCGACCTTTTATAGGGGACCATGTTAAATGGTTTAAGAAAAAGGTGGTACTGTGTGCTCATTTGCATGTCATTTCCCAGAATCCCTTGCTGCAGTGGAAGTGCTGGGTGATGATGGTGAAAGGCGGGGTTGCAGACCTGTCTAAGACATGCAAATGAGCATACAGTAATATTTCCATTTGCTATATGCTTTACTGTGGAGGGTTTTTGTCACTTTTTTTTTACCCACCATAACTTTACTAAGTGTGGTGAAACCCATCCCTGCTTCATTTTGCAAAGCCAGTATAACCAACCCTACACTGAGACCCATTAAGGTTGAAACAGTGTGGGTGGTTTCACGGCCTTTTGGCGAAGATCAAGAATCTGCCTCTCGGCTATATGGCTATGACCAATGCAGTACCTATCCTACCTGGGGCTTAAGTAGGATGGTCTGTGGCACGCATTGGTCCTCTGGCTTGTCGAGGGGTAGGATAGCGCCAGGTCCACATTTCTCCTGCGCCTTTTGGCTATGGATGGATGGTATTCTTACAACCGGACCATTAGGGCTGGGCTGGTCCGGCACAACCCACGGACTAGTCACCATCCCTCGAAAGAGGGAAAACGACCTGACGTGAACTCCCTTCCGGGCCGGTTGGCCAGAGGGAGGAAGAGACGGATGTCCTGAATCCTAACGGAGGAAGGCATCAATGTCCCCGAGGACCTAGGCCTTCGGGCTGAAATCCTCTGGGAAACGAAACGAGGACTGGTCCAACTTCGGGAGGACAGTCCAAGGGCATGCACCCTCGCCACTGAAGTGGCTTGGGCCCCTGATTTGAGAGGGAGAAAAAAGAAAAAAAAATCTGTCTGTGGGTTTACTGGCTATGCATCTTAACGCAAGCTGTGCTCAAAACTGAAATTCAGCAAGCTTAAGCTTATAGGGGACCATTTGAAGCAAAAGGTGGCACTGTGTGCTCATTTGCATGTCATTTCCCAGAATCCCTTGCTGCAGTGGAAGTGCTGGGTGATAATGGTGACAGGCAGGGTTGCAGACCTGTCTAACACATGCAAATGAGCGCACAGTAATATTTCCATTTGCTAGATATATCTATATATATATCTCGCATCATGCATGAACCATGTACTGTATGTAATACACCAACTTATACCATATACGCACGTTTTATAGTTAAATATATCTAGATAAATACATTTATATACTGTAAATTGTGCAGGAAACTATGGGGTTACTCTACCATTCTTCTCTCAAGAAGTCTTCTGAATCTTTAGCAATAAATCTGAAGCTAAATATTATCCCAGCAAGGTCATTCAACGACACAGCAAAAAGCAGGAATATTACATTTCTGTAATGCTGCATTTCAATTAGGTTAAAGGAACTGATTTTACCCTTGTCTCGTATAAAGGCTGATTCAGTTGATCTTTTAAATATGATACTGGTGTTTTTATTGCGGTTGTACTATAATGCAAACACAAAGGGTCATATAGAAAGACACTGCTATAATCCTATACAGCAGCAGTAGACCATTCTGACTGCATTAAGCTATAACGAAAAAGGTGCTTGATAGCGCTCTAACAAACCTAGTGAAGTAAATACAATAAGTGCCCAAATAAATAGGTGCCACTATATAATGACAAAATAAGTGATGTGCATATAATAAGTGCCCAAATAAATAGGTGCCACTATATAATGACAAAATAAGTGATGTGCATATAATAAGTGCCCAAATAAATAGGTGCCACTATATAATGACAAAATAAGTGATGTGCATATAATAAGTGCCCAAATAAATAGGTGCCACTATATAACAAGTGATATTATAAAGTGAACAAAAGTGAAAAATATGAGGCTAAAACAAACACACTCAACCCTTGTTTAAAGACTGTCTCAAAGGTCTTGCACGTAGAATTCTTCCAAAGGAAACAGGGGGAGCGCAGCTTGTAGCCATGAAAGAATAAAAACGTCACATAGTACAGAGATGTCTTGGAGTGAATCAGAAATGTGATATGACCAACTCACAAATGGCTACTCACATGAAGGTAGCAAATAAAGGGCAGTCATCCAACTTAAAGGGGTTGATGGTCCCTGTGGGTGGTGCAGCAACTACCAGCAACCAATATCCAAGAAAAGAAGAAAAAAGGACCAAATAGTGTAGACAGCAAAAGATATATATTATAACATAATATAAATGGAGGCTTACACTTAAGATGGTATCAAACAGCATTCAACAGCAAATCACGAATACACAGGAGTCGCGATCTTCCTGTGAGTCGTATGGATCTCTGCTACTGCCTCTGAATGCACCCACATCCACGCCGGCGATCCGCGTCACTTCCGGTGCGTCTCGGACTTCCGGTTTCTGTGGTGTGGGCGCTTCCCTGGTCTTCCCTCTAGATGTTGGAGGCTGGACACTACGCGTTTCGCCGTATGGGGGCACGCATTTGTCTGTGGCCCTGAGCACAGGTGGCTCAATAAGTGGTTCAGTCGTTGACTGAGCCACCTGTGCTGGAGCAGGGATATCCTGAAAACCTGATCTGTTGTTAGCCTTTGAGGACTGAAGTTGACCACTCCTGATTTAAAGCTTCAGTCCCAGTTGCTCATGTTTTTATTTACAGGACTGAACCTTGGGCTCCACAGAGCTAACTCGTGCTATTTTCAGCTCCGGTAACTCCTCTACCGGCTCACGTAATACCGTTCGATAGTACCAGAGTTTCAGTCCCCTCCCGGGGAAGCAAAATCTCATGTCACTCGGACCAATAGGAATCTACAACATCTGTTGTGACTTGCTATTGGCCCGCTAAACGTAGGAGGCATCTGTACTTTTACCAGTAGGTATCTCTGGAACCGCGGTGTTCCCCAGAGCTGGGGGGACCCCCTGCTTACCATCCTGTAAAAAAAGTGTGGATTAAGTAAATGGGGAGGGGGGATTGCCGCTTTAAGAATGTTTAGCTTTTCTCCCCATAACGGTGTTTTGACACCGTACATTAGTGATCAATTACCATACATAGTCATTATCTAATGACCGTCAAACCTGAAGTGCAGCAATACATCACGCTGTATAATTCATTCTGGGGTAAAGGGGAACCTCTCTGTCTCTCTGTCTGTCTCTGTCTGTCTCTGTCTGTCTCTGTCTGTCTCTGTCTGTCTCTGTATGCTTTAGGCTGCGTCCATAGAGGTTGGAGCAGTGCGGAACCGCGCTGAGGCTCGCCTGCTGAAGCCTGTGCGATTCTATGCACATGCAGCGTGCGCGGGGGGAGGCGGGGCAGTGACGTCGCTGGGCCAATAGCCCACGACGCACTGACGTCAACGTCACGGCGCCGTGACGTTAACGCTGCTGTGCTGTGATTGGATGTTTTCAGCCGACAGCGCACTGAAAAACAGTTTCGCCTGTCGGCTGAAAGATCCAACACTTGCTTCAGCACGCCTGCGGGACGCTCGCGTGAGCCCCCTCTCAAGGCATCCTCATTGAGGATGCAGGGGCTCAGCGCGGAGCGTCCGCACGGCTGAGCGCTGCCTGTCCTTCCATGGACGCAGCCTTAGGCTGAGTTCAGGGTGGATGCTACAGCCGCGAGTGTCCGTGCGCTCCTCCGCCACGTGCTCCTGCAGCTCAGCGATCTGTGACTTAGCTGCAGGAGTTGGGTCGTGGCATGGGCGTGGCGAACGTGTCATGGAGCGTGGGCGTGGCGAACGTGTCATGGAGCGTGGGCGTGGCGAACGTGTCATGGAGCTGCCAGCTCATGTGATGCGACTGTAGCCCCGAAATGTAATTTTGGGTTGTAGCGGCAAAATGTAGCAGCATCAACGCTGTACTTTGCCGCCGGTGGAGTTGTCAGTTTAAAAAATCCCACCGAACAACCCGAAATTGTGACAGACGTGCAAGCGCGCACACGTCGCGTAGCATCTACCCTGAACTCAGCCTTAGAAGGCAGGGGTGGCATTTGGGAGGTAACGATTGTAAGGGTGACATGCAGTATATATAGAGGACCAATAGAAACTTTCACTGTGCACATGAGAATTTACAGGTACAATTGATCCCAGTCTTCAGATTCTATTATCCACTTTGGCGCCTGGAGATATAGTAACAGTCACTTAAATTCCCCTCCAGCATTGGTAAAATAATTTATGTTTAGAAGGGGATTATGTTATGAGTTATCCTGTAACTGCTGGCCAGTCTCTCACGTAGATTTTGAGGAATTGTGGCCCATTCCTGTTACAGAACTGCTTCAACTCAGTGACATTTGAAGTTTTCCTTACATGTACAGCTCGCTTCAGGCCTTGCCACAACATTTCAATGGGATTTTGGTCCAGACTTTGACTAGACCATTCTAAAACGTAGAATTTCTTCTTCTGCAGCCATTCTTTTGTAGATCTGCTTGTATGTTTAGGATCATTGTGTGCTGCATGACACTCTTTGGATTCAGCTCACGGACGGATGGCCTGGCATTCTCCCCTACAATATTCTAATACAATGCAGAATTAATATTGATGGCTGTCAATCATGTCAAATCGTCCAGGTCTTGAGGCAGCAAAGCAACCCCAACCCATCACACTTCCACCTCCATGCTTGATGGATGGGATGAGGTTCTTCTGTTCGAACGCATTGTTTGATTTTTGCCAAACATAAAAGTTCTCATTGTGGCCAAAAAGTGTTACCTTTGACTCGTCTGTCCGGAGAACATTGTTCCAGAAGTCTGGATTTTAATCAGTTAGTGTTTAGGACCTGTGATATTATGGTCATGCCTTGAAAGTGGCTCGCAGGCTTACACGCTTTGGCCAAAGGGTTAACTAAATGACCCCTTTTTCAAGAGATATATAGGTATTTCACTGTGTATTTTTGTCACATTGGATGTTGCTCTGGACTTTGTTTCTTGTTGTTTACTTTCAAACCTATTAGTTCTTTGCCCTCTCTCTCTGGTTAATAGCCAGTGTTGATCTCTCCAATACTTTGGATTTGTCTTAAACTTCTCAATTTCGCATTTATTGTCCAAGTTTCAGCTCTATAAGTGAGCACGGGCAGAATACACTGGTCGAACACTTTCCTCTTGAGGCACAATGGATGGTTCCCCTGAGAGATTGTTTCTTCCAAATGCGCTCCATCCCAGCCTCATTCGCCTATTCATTTCATTCCAAATGTTCCCATCAATTGATACTTGCTGGCCAAGGTAAACATTGTTTTTTTTTAACTTTTTTATAGTTCTATTCCATTTATTTCGATCTTTGCAGAGTTGACACGTGTTGAACATCACTTTGGTCTTGCTGACCTTCGTATGGAGGGCCACTTTCTTACATGCTTCGGCATGTACAGTATTGCTGGAGGACTTCTTGCTTTATTGCTGGAGGACTTCTTGACTTGTGGACAAAAAATGTTGGCAAATCATAATCCTCAAGTACTAAACATTGATTTTGATTCCTGTTATTTCCAAATGTAATATCTTGAACGATTCTTTGTGTTTCTGTGAAAAATGTTGGTGGTTATATGTAAATACAGTATGTATGTATGTATGTATGCGGTGTTATCTCTGTGGCTAAGGACTATGGTTGGAGTTTTCTGTTGACCTCCCATTTGGTGACTCTGCAATGTTTGTTCACAGGACACTGCAGGTCAGGAGAGGTACAGGACAATCACCACAGCCTACTACAGGGGAGCAATGGGATTTATCCTGATGTATGACATCACCAACGAGGAGTCATTCAATGCGGTCCAGGACTGGTGAGTCCCGGGAACCCTTGTGAATGTACACAGTACATCTTTGCAATGCTGATCACTGTACCTTTGCAAGCATCCAGGTGTGTGTGTGTGTGTGTGTGTGTGTGTGTGTGTGTGTGTGTGTGTGTGTGTGTGTGTGTGTGTGTGTGTGTGTGTGTGTGTGTGTGTGTGTGTGTCTATGCGTCTATGCCGTATTATATGGATTAATAATCACTTTTTGTTGCACCATATTGAATCCAGTGCTGGTACTTGATCAATTTGTTTATCTCGGATATGTATGTACTGTATCTACAAAGGGATTAGTGTTACGTGTGATGGGAGTTGCCGTTCGGCCCAATGAGCACTATCACACTTGTCATTTTTCATGTACTGATTGTAACTACGCGTTTCTATGTAATTCGCTGAATAGGTCGACTCAGATCAAGACATATTCCTGGGATAATGCTCAGGTTCTACTGGTTGGGAACAAGTGTGACATGGAGGACGAGAGAGTGGTGTCTGCAGACCGGGGGAGGGGGCTGGCAGAGCACCTCGGTAAGTTTTTTTACTCGGTGTGTTGGGGTTGCCCGGGTCCGGTATTGAACCGGACTGCTCTGTATTTGGACACTGTCCAGTAAATAGTGAGAGGTAATACTGGACATGTACCGGTATTGCCTCTTCTGGACATATTGACCTGACCAGCATGGGGGGTCCACGGGATTTTCCTGAACAGGGCTGCTGCTAGGGAGCTGGGAAGCTTCCTCCATCCTGATTGGCTGCATTACCCAGCAGCAGCCAATCGGGAGGTTGTGTCAGGAGCTTTGGGTGGGGCCAAAGTGCAGGAAATAGCGTGAAGCAGAGAGAAGTGAGTCTCAGTGTTTTTCTGAGAGTCTCTTGTGTTTCTCTGTTGGGGGGCCATGGGGTGAAAAAATGTGGGGGGGGTGAAAAAATGTGGGGGGGGTGATAGAGGATAGGGGATGGAATGAGGAGAGGATGGGGGAGCGAGTATGACTGCATGCATGTTATTTATAAATGATCTGACCATTAAGTCATTTGTTTCTAAATTTCACTCCCAAGTATTCACCAATTTGCACCATTTCATGTTTTATTTCGTAAAAAAAGATTCTGCTCTGTCCCCAGATTTTTTTTTTTTTTTTTACGATATAAAACATGAAATGGTGCAAATTGGTGAATACTTGGGAGTGAAATTTAGAAACAAATGACTTAACGGTCAGATCATTTATAAATATCATACCTCCCAATCGACTTTTCTCAAACACATTGCACCTTTCACCATTGTATCCAGTAGCCACCTAGGTGCGTGTGTGCGTGTGTGCGTGTGTGCGTGTGTGCGTGTGTGTGTGTGTGTGTGTGCAAAAAGGTCCTGAGGCATTTTTTTGTGTGTATGTATATCTAGGAATGGCTGACCCACATGGATCAATAAAGATGTTGATTGTATTAACAGAAATTCGCCATTCCGGTTCTCCCTTCGCATCATTATGGGCTCATTTCTGTTAATTAATAAATATCTTTATGCAAAGACCTGTATGTGCGGCCCGGCCGTTTCTGGCTGCTTCAGACCTTGCCTACTTGCTATGCTCCTGTGTATATGGTATTATTATGGGGGGCACTGCTCTCTGGGCTATCACGGGTAGGGTGGGTGTGCTGGGTGCCTGGCTAATTGTCCAATATCTGTCTGCTCCACTCACACTATAACCAGGAAACCTGCTTTTGTTATGTGCGGTTTGCTAATGCAGTTGACTTTTAGTAGTAAACAGCTATACAAACACTTTGCTGACTACCAGTTGGAAAAGCAGAGAGGAGTAGAGGGCTCTGCACTCACGTGTTTAATATTTCTCTTTCTCCCCCCCCCCCCCCTCCCCCACGTTCCTAAATCCCCATTTCCCCGCAGGTTTTGAGTTCTTCGAGGCCAGCGCCAAAGACAACGTCAACGTGAAACAGACTTTCGAACGTCTGGTGGACATCATCTGCGAAAAGATGTCCGAGAGCTTGGACACCGCAGATTCCGCCGTCGCCGGAGCCAAACAGGGACCCCAGCTCACTGACCAGCAGGCACCCCCACACCAGGACTGTGCCTGCTAAAGGAAATCCTCCCCCCACACCCTAGGAAAATCTCACCACCTCCCCACCACAACCACAACCCCCCCTCCTTTTCTCTTCCTGTAAGGTGGTAGCAGCCCCCTCACTGACCTGAATCCTGCATATTGTTCTGAAGATGATTCTCGTCTGTTACATCCTTTTTAGTTAGAATATATGTAGCAAAAGGAAGAGTTTAAACGGAGTGGTTGACGGAGAAAAAAAAACAAAAGCAAAAAAAAATCGAATATATATTTACTTTCATCTTTGCAGGACTGAGTGGGTATAGCTAAGAAATGCTTGGAGAAATGCAATGTTTTATAACACTGAACTCCTTGTTTTATGTGGAATAAAGAGAGGGTTTAAGGCAGGCTCCAACTCTAAAGGTGTAGTTTCAAGTCAGGCTGCTGGAGCAAAGCCCTCTTAAATATAAGTTTGTTTTTTCTAACATAACGTTCTTATTCAACCTTGAGACATATCACGAACAAGACCGCTTTTTTTAATTTATATATATATCATTAAAAATATACATGGACATCTTTCTGCAGTGCTACATACAGTATCCAAAGGGAAGACAAGTCCCTGTGCAAAGCGAAAGGAATATTGTATTGTAAGAGGACAGTAAATGTGCTGTTTAAATTGAATCCTGGCACTTCACTTCAGAGTCAATGTTCCCATACTTTGTAGGTTGTGGTGGCTTTTAATGGACTAATAGATGGGTGGTACAAGGTTTTCTGGGGCCTACGTTTTGGAGACTGCAGATGTGTCTGATGTTCTTAAAAGGTATCCCAACGCCACAAAGTATCTTCCTCTTGCTGGGACCAATCCGACTGCTGGCTAACTTTTTTAATGGAGTCAAAATGTTGAAAGGTGTGTATGTATATTACACAATGTGATTGAAAGTAGGAAGTTCGAGATTTTCTTCTTTGTCGTCTATCAGGCTGCAATGTGTTGCGGTTCCACTGACCCCACTGGCTTCTGATTCCATAGGAGCGCATTAATCAGGGAGAAAAAAATGGGGATTAGACCCCAGAACTTATGATTAAAAGAAATTTGGTAAATATAATAAGGGTCAAAGGCAATGCTGTAATGAACTGTAAGCATAAATAAGAGCCTAAAGCACCCAATGCACATATGGCTAAGTAACCGGGTAGGGGGTGTATATGGCAGGGAGGGGATAGCCAATTCTACCGGAGTGCTCCCAGTTACAAGAACCCCCTCCCCTACCCCCTGCAACCCCCAACTTTCCCTGGTATACCACAGTGGGTCAATATAAGCTCAAATAATACATTTTCTCACATATAACCGAACAGCAGCTGATTGCCTGGAAGACCGCCGCGTGCTCAAGCCGGGATACAAAGTGCAAGTAAAAGGAGATGAAGGGCGGGCACTGCTAACCTGGTAGTGAAACACTGAACGCAATCTACTAAAAGGTAGGTTTAATTACATCGGACAAAAAACACACAGCTCTCCAAAATAACCAAAGTACCCTGCGTGGTACGAAACTCGTCAAGAGCTGTGTGTTTTTTGTCCGATGTAATTAAACCTACCTTTTTGGAGATTGCGTTCAGTGTTTCAGTACCAGGCTAGCAGTGCCCGCCCTTCACCTCCTTTTAATCTGGGTGAAAGTGTAAAAACGCAAGCTGTCTTGGATTAATATCTCCCTTCTAACAAGGGAATAGTTGAATGTCCGTATTGTATAAGCCAACGTCTTCTTTTTATTTAATGCTATGCACAAAGATGTTGTAGTCAATAACGATTGCTAACCACCATTGCTTATGACTGTTAACAAATGTTAATAGTGCACTTTTCTGAATAGACCTGTGTGTTTTAACAAGGACACAGCCTACTTGTAAAACTAATTACATGTCATCTCTGAGCCCTCTCTCTCTCTCTCTGGAATACACAACTGAATAACTTGTCCCCTAGAATAAATTAATTTTCCAGGCATTTCTATTGAATACCCACTAGAAACCTGTCATTTCTCTGCATGAAAATGAATGTTCTCTAAATCCGTCAGGTTTTTGTTTTTTTCTTTTTTTTGTTGAAACACGATCATGTCGTAACTCTTTCTTCACTTTTTTTTTTCCAGATTATTTATATATATATATTTTATTATACCTTGTTTTCTTGTGTCTGAATCTGCAATCTGTATGTGAGACTTTTAATACTTTATTCAAAATGTCCTGTTTTAATAGAGTGCAGTTCTGGCTTATTGCCACCGGGGGGCAACTTCCTGTAGGTGAGTCCAGTGGCCAGTACCAAGCTGCAGTCATTAAATGTCCTGGCATTAAGAGGTAATAGACTTAGTAATAAATCCTATCCTTAAATAAATATTATTCTATATAAATATGATTATGATCTAGAGTATATAGTTAAAGTCTTATAAGTATATAGCAAATTGTATGTTGAATATCATAGGCTTTTTAAAACTGCATTAATTCAAGTGCTCTGTGAATTTTCGATGCTACTATTTTGTTGAAGTAGGTAGAATAAATAAGTGTGAAGAGGTTCTTTGTTTTAATAAGTCTTTATAAAAAGAGCCAGCTCTTTCTAAACATATTTAAAGGTGCAACCATATATATATCATTTTTATTTTAAACAAATGGAGGCAGTAGTAAACAATATTTATATTTTTCTTAACATATCCTTGCGGTTTATTTTATCAGTAGAAAAATAGAGCCTGTTTAAAATTCACCCTGCAGTTTAAAACTTTAAATGATAGAATGACGGTGGACAGCAGAAATAGGCTTGTTAACTCATTGAGTGCCAGAGTGGTCAGCCACAGTCTTCTGTGCATCCTTTAAAACTGCTATGCCTCTCTTTTCAATATCTTTTTCAGTATTTTTCTGACAGTTTTCCATTGCATTTCGGAGACACCAATTCCTGAATATCAAGATCCTAAGCAAATTTAGCCTGCAGGAATATGTATGTATGTGTGTGTATATGTATGTATATATTTATTATGTGTATGTATACATGCATATATACACACGCTTTGGTGTTCACCATTTTTAAATAAAGAAAAAGGCTGATGCTGTGGGCAACAAGACTGCTTTATGGATTTAACTGTAAGACTTGTGGTGAAGCCGCGCTCGGCGCTTATCTACTAAAAAGCAGTTTTGGAGGGAATCACGGGTTTAAAACAAAAAAAATTAAAAATGGCACCTTTTTAACATAAACCCTATTACTTGATTTTACAAGTTCAGTATATTGTCTCCAGTCTACATTTTCATTATTATTTTCACCTGGTCCTGAGTATATCAGGAGGGCCATGTTACTACTAGGTAGACTTTCCATTCCGTGATGCGAGTGTGTTTGCAGCCGGCTTTGACGTAATAAGGGAGGCACTTAACCCTTCCGTTGCTGGACGGGTCTGCAACGCATTGCACCGCACCCTCTCTGGCAGTGAAAGCGTTGGCCATCTGCGCACTTTGCTTCTCATTTTGCAGCCTAGAGCTGCTCCTCCGTCTCTTGAGACACACACACACACTCGTGTGTTATACATTCTCTTTCCCACCCTTCTCTTTTATCTGTCTGCCTCTGTTTTGGGAGAGGTACTTCAAACTCCGTTAAACCAGGATATCCCAGCTGCAGCACAGGTGGCTCAGTCAAGACTGAGTCACCTGTGCTGAAGCTGGGATATCCTGAAAACCTGACCTGTTGGTGGCCCTTGAGGACTGGAGTTGCCCACCCGTGTTAACCCTGTGCTAATGAGATTTAGTTCGGACCTTAATTTTCCATGTAAATAGCTGTGTGGACACAATGTTAACACACGGAATATAACGTCCGCTCCTGCTTTAGGTAACGTCCCATTATTAGCCCTGATTTAATTAAGCTTTGAGTATCTGGCCCAGTTTCTCTTGTTTTCTTTGTCTCTCTTATCCCTGAATGTTGTGGACTTCCACATATAGGGGGGGAAAAAAAGCGAGATGTTCACCTATTTTTAGATGTATTCTTTATATAGAAAATAACATGTATGCTAACTGTAAAATGTGTGTGGAATTACTGTGTCATATAAGAAACCACCATCGAACTGCTGCTAGCCTATATTATACACTGTAACTTGGATG